>NC_046658.1:133333498-133358038 GCF_010883055.1 Belonocnema kinseyi | reverse complement strand
AATTTTTCAACAGAAAAGAGGAATTTTCAACAACAAAAATTCAGTTTCATCCAAATAATTGAATTTTCTACCAAAACAGTTGAATATTCACCCGAAAACTAAGAATTTGCAACAAAACATTTGCATTTTTAAGCAAAAAAAAATTATTTTTAACAAAAACTTCATTTTCATCCAAATAATGGAACTTTTTACTAAAATTCTTGAATTTTCAACACAAAAATACGAAATTTCAACAAAACAGTTGAATTAAAAAAAATATGATTATCAAATAAAAAATATAGATTTTCAACAAAACAAACAAATATAGTCAAGCCAAAAAAGTTAAGTTTCATCCAAATAATTGCTTTTTAGCAAAAACAGTTGAATATTCAAACTAAGCCTAAGAATTTTCTCAAAAACAGTTCAATTTTCCACAAAAACTTCATTTTCATCAAAATAATGGAACTTTTTACTAAAACTTTTGAATTACCAATCCGAAAATACGAAATTTCAACAAAACAGTTCAATTATAAACAAAAAAATATGACTATCTAAAGAAAAGATTGATTTTCAAAAAAAAAAAAAAAAAAGAAAGAAATATTCAAGCCAAACAACTTAAGTTTCATCCAAATAATTGATTTTTTAAACAAAACAGTTGAATATTCCACCCAAAACTTAGAAGTTTCTCAAAAACAGTTCAATTTTCAACAAAAACTTCATTTTCATTCAAATAAGGGAAGTTTTTACCAAAATTCTTGAATATTCAACCTGAAAATACGAAATTTCAACAAAACAGTTGAATTTTAAACAAAAAAATTATAGTATCTAAAAAAGAAGGTAGATTTTCAAAAAATCTCGATTTTTCTGTTTGAATTTGTTAATTTTTACCAGCTTTCATGGCTATACTCACCATTTCAAATTTGCTGAGTAGCTTCATAGCATAGACCTTTTGTGTTGATTTGTGTCTGACTAATTGTACTTCACCAAATGCTCCACGGCCTATGACTTTTATCAAAGTGAAGTCATCGGTTCGCATTCGCATTTTATAAATGTCCTGAGCAACCGAGTCATCTGCAAAGAAAATAAATTATTCAATACGGTCATTAAAGTAACTCTTTAGGACGAAAAAGTACTTTCCCATTCACAGACAATTTCCAAAAAGATATGAAATTTGGACTGTAAATTTTTATTTATTTTTTATTTGAACTTTAAAATACCAACTGAAGTACTTTTTTTTTTGTTGCTATAATTTGACAAGCCAAAATAGAAGAAAAATACCAATTTCAGAGATCAAAAATCATATTTGTCATAAAGATCAATTTTAGATCGAAATTTATGGTTATCTGCGATTTTAGTTAAACATAAATGGACTCAAAATAAATTTATTTTGTAAAGAATTTAAAAAAAAAACTAGTTTTAGAAGATAATCATTGAAGATTTTCAATAAATACAGACTTCTAAACCCGAAATTCTTTCAAATAAAAATAGTTAATTTACCAAAGAAAAAAATATTATACACAAAAAAAGATGATTTTTCACCAAAAGAATTGAGTTTTTAAGCAAAATAGGGGAATTAAAAAAAAACGTTGACTTTGAAACCCGCGAAAGATAAATCTTCATAAAAAAAGTAAATTTTCAACCTACAGGGATGAATTTCCGACTAAATGGTCGAATATTCAACAAAAAATTTCATTTTCAACCATGAAAGATGAATTTCTACAAAAAAATTATTTTTCAACTAAAAAAAAAATCTTCAACAAAATAGTTGAACTTTGGACCACATAGGGGAATCTTAAAGTAAACACAAAATGAATTTTTAACAAGATATCTCAACTTGCAACCAAGTAGTTGATTTTTTAACCAAAAAAGATGAATTTTCAACAAAAAAAAATGTCATTTTGAACCAAAAATAATAAATCTTCAAACAAAAGAATGAATTTTTAACAAAGTTATCCATTTTTCAACCAACTAGTTGATTTTCAACCAAAAAAAGATGACTTTTCTATAAAGAAAATTAATTTTTAACCCAAAAATAACACGAGTTTTTAACAAATAGTGATATTTTCAACCAGAGATGAATCTTTAATAAATAAAGAATAATAAAGGAAACTATTAAAATAAACATTCATATTTTTGGTTGAATATTCAACTATTTTGGTAGAAAATTCAATAATTTGGTTAAAAATTTAACTATGTGTAATTTGTTAAAAATTAATCTTTTTTGGCAGAAAATTAATTCGTTTTAAAAATTAAAACATTTATTTAGCTAAATACTAATTTTATTTTCCTATAAAAATGTAACATTTTTAGATAATAATTCACCTATTTGCTTAAAAATTCATGCATTTGGTTGAGAATTGAATTACTTTGTTCAAAATTAATTCTTTTTATTCAAGGTTTAACAATGTAATTAATAATGCAGTTTTTGTTTTATAAATATAATATACTGGATTGAAAATTAAATAACTTTGTTCAAAATTAATTTTTTTGTTGATGAAAATCCTTTTTTTTTAATTTAACTGTTTCCTTTTTTGTTGAAAATTGAACGTTTTTATTTGTAAATTCATGTTTTTTTGTTGTTGAAAATTTAGTTTTTATGGTAGAAAATTAATCTACTCAGGTTGATAATTTTTGTAGAAAAGTAATATGCTTGGTTGAGAGCCTTAAATTCATATTTTATGGTTTAAAATTGAACTATTTTATAGAAAATTAAGCAATATATTAAAAATTTTAACTATTTGGTAGAAAATTAATTTTTTTATTAAAATCATGTATTTCTGGGTTAAAAATTCAATAATTTTGTGGAAAATTTAAGTACTTTGATCAAAATTCATCGTTTGGGTAAAAAAGTAATCTCCTTGTTTAAAAATGAATCCCTTTTTCTTGAAAATTTAACTGTATTATATTTCAAATTTAATTTTTTTTAAATCAACTCCTTATTTGTCAAAAATTTAGTTTTTTGGTTGAAAATTAAGCATTTTAGTCTAAAATTTATATTTTTGGGTTGAAAATTCAAATTCTTTGTATATAACTCATGTTTTTGGATTAAAAATTCAATTCTTTTGAGAATAATTCATGTACTGTGTTAAAAATTCTTTTTTAAGCAGAACATTTATTTAAATATTCCATTTTTTGTTGAAAATGTTTCCTTTACAGTTAGAAAATTAAATTTTGAAACCCAATATTCAAACAGTATAGATAAAAATAATTAATGTTACAAAAACAAAAATCGAAATATTCAATTTTTGGTTGAAAATTCTCATTTTTAATAAATAATGTATGTTTTTTTATTTGAAAAATTAAGTATTTGATTGAAAATGAATGTATTTGGTTGAACATCCATGTTTTTTGGAAGAAAATTAATCTTTTTGGTAGAAAATACATAATTTTTGTAAAAAATTTATCTTTTGGTTTAGAAATTTGTTAATAATAGTGGAAAATGAAAGTTTTTAGTGAAAAATTAACTTTCTTGTGGAAAAATCATATATTTTTGGGTTAAAAATTTTTATGTTTTGTAATTAATTCGCCTTGTCAGCATCAGAATTTAACAATTTTATTGAAAACTAATGTTTTTAGTTGAAAGTTTGTCTTTTGGAAGGATATTAATGTTCTTGGTAGAAAAATCAGATTTTTTGTTGAAAAACCTACATTTTTATGAAAAAATCAGTTTTTTTAAGATTTACAATTTAATTTTTAACTTAATTCATCAATTTCATTGAAAATTCATCTTTGGTTGCAAATTTAACTAATTGGTTGAAAATTATTATTAGGCTGAATATTTATTTTTTTTTTATAAAATTAATCTTCTTGGTTCAAGAATGATCATTTTAGTCTAAAATTATGTATTTTCGGTTTGAAAATTCTACTCTTTTGTAGAAAACGAGTCTTTTTGGCTTAGAAATTCATTAAATTTGTAGAAAATGAAACTATTTATTTAAAAATTTAACTAATGCGAATGTTTTGTACATAATTCGTCTTTTTGGCTACAAAATTCAATGATTTTGTAGAAAATTCATGTATTGTGTTGAAAATTTACCCTTTTTTATAGAACGTAAATTTTCTTGGTGGAAAATTAATCTTTTTGGTTGAAAATTAAACTATTCAGTTAAAATTTCATCTTTTGTGGTTGAAAATTCGTTTCTATTTTGCTATCAATAAATTTTTTCATCTAAATAATTAATTATGACACTTTTGGTTTCAAACTTGTAATTTCGGTTTGAAAAATCAACTTGTTTGCAGAAAATTTATCTTTTAGTTTAGAAATTAATTAATTTACTACAAAATAAACCCATTTTTTTGCTGCGTTTAGTCAACTCGAAAAATTGAGGGAATTTATTCTTTACAATTTATTATAAATTTTTTTCTTAAATTTAACTATACCATTTTTGGTTGAAAATTCATCTCTTTTGTAGAAAATTTGTCTTCTGACATGGAAATTCACTGATTTAGTAAAAATGAAACTATAAAATTGAAAATAAACTTTTTTGTTGAAAATTCATATTTTTGGTTAAATATTTAACAATTTTTGTAGAAAATTCAACTATTAAAAAAAATTAAAGCTACTTGGTTGAAAGTTAAGCTACTTTGTGAATAATTACTTTTTTTTTTTGTTCAAGGTTCATAATTTGCGACTAAAATTCATATTTTCTGGTTGAAAATTAAAATATTTGTTTGAAAATTCAACTATTTGGTAAAAAGTGAACTTTTTTTGTTGAAAAATCATATTCTCTTGGGTTGAAAATTCAACTACATTGTTGAAAATTCAACCGCTTGATTGAAAGCCTAAAATCCATATTTTATGGTTGAATATTCAAGTCTTGTATTGAAAATTAAGTAATTTATATGATAATTTAACTATATGTTAGAAAATTAACTTTTTTGTTAAAAAATCATGTATTTTTGTGTTAAAAATTAACATTTTTTGTGTATAATTCGTCTTTTTCGCTTCAAACTTAATCTCTTTTCCTTTAAAATTTACCTTATTTTATTTCAAATTTAATTTGTTTGTTTGAAAAATTAAATCCTTATTTGTCAAAAATCTAGCTTTTTGGTCGAAAATTGATCATTTTAGCCTAAAATATATCTTTTCGGGTTGAAAATTCAAATTTTTTGTAGATAATTCGTCTTTATGGGTTAAAAATTCAAAAATTTAATTGAAAGTTCGTCTTTAATGTTTTGTTTTGTAGAAAATTATTTTTGATTTGGTTAAAAAGTAGTTTTTTGCTGTCAAAATTTAATTATATAATTTTTAGTTAAAAATTCATGTATTTTGTTGAAAATTCTGATTTTTTTGACAGAAAATTAATATTCTCGGACGAAAATTAAACTTTGTTTAAATTTAATTTTTTTCAGAGATTTATCAATTTAATTGAGAATTCATTTTTGATTGAAATTTCATTTTTATTTGGTTGAATTTTTTTACTGAAAATCAACTCATTGTAGGTAGAAAATTATTCTTTTAGGTTTAAAATTGAACTAATTGGTTGAAAATTGAACTATTTTGTTGAAAATTCAGTTTTTTTTGGTAGAAAAATAATATTCTATGTAGAAAATTTAATTAGTAAAAAATTTGTCTGTGGTTGAAAATTGAATTATTTTGTGAAAATTTCAGTATTTTTAGTAGAAAATTAATATGCTTGGTTGAAAAATGGATTTTTTTATTGCAAATTGAACTATTTGGTTAAAAGTTAAGCTAATTTGTGAAAAATTAATTTTTTTAGTTGATTTTGCGGTTGAAAATAAAACTATTCATTTGAAAATTCAATTATTTAGTAGAAAATTAACTTTTTGGTTGAAAAATCATATATTCTTGGGTTGAAAATTTAATTATTTTGTTGAAAGTCCAGTTTTTTTGGTAGAAAATTAGTATTCTCGTTTGAAAATGGAACTAATTTGTTCAAAATGCATTTTTTTTGCAAAGATTTATAAATTTAATTGAGAATTTACCTTTCATTGAAAATTAAACTATTTTGTTGAAATTTCAGTATTTTTGTAGAAAATTAATATGCTTGGTTAAAAATTGACTTTTTTTGTTTGCAAATTCCACTATTTGGATAAAGTTAATCTGCTCGGTTGAAAGTTGAGCTACTTTGTGAAAAAAATACTTTTTTCTTTTGATTGAAGTTTCATAATTTTAGCCTAAAATTCATATATTCGGGTTGAAAATTTAACTATTGATTTAAAAATTCAACTATTTGATAGTAAATTAACTTTTTTGATAAAAAAATATATATTATTGGGCTTTGAATTTAACTATTTGGATAAAAATTCAAATGTTTTGTATATAATCTGTCTTTCCAACTTCAAAATTCAATAATTTTGTATAAAATTCATGTATTGTGTTGAAAATTCATTTCTCTTTTGCTATAAATTAATTTCTTCAACTGAAAAATTAATTATTACACTTTTAGTTTCAAATTTGTAATTTCGGGTTGAAAATTCAACTCTTTTGCAGAAAATTGATCTTTTTCTTGGAAATTAATTCATTTAATACAAAATAAAACTGTTTTTTTGCTGCGTCTATTCGCCTCGAAAAATTCAGGGAAATACTTTTTTGCAATTTGGTGGAAATTAATTTTTTTATCTGGAAATTTAATGATAAGCTTTTTTGGTTGAAAATTCAAATATTTTGCAGAAAAATTGTCTTCTGACATGGAAATTCATTGACTTAGTAAAAAATCAAATCTATCCAATTGAAAATAAAGTTTTTTGTTAAGAATTCATATTTTTGGTTAAATATTTAATAATTTTGGTCGAAAATTCAACTATTTAAACAAAATTAAAGCTACTTGGTTGAAAGTTAAGCTACTTTGTGAATAATTACTTTTTTTTGTTAAAGGTTCATAATTTGAGTCTAAAATTCATATTTTCTAGTTGAAAATTAAAATATTCATTTGAAAATTAAACTATTTGGTAAAAAGTGAACTTTTTTATTGAAAAATAAAATTCTCTTGGGTGGAATATTTATCTTCTTGGTGAGAAATTAATCCTTTTTCGTTAAAAATATCACTGTTTTGTTTAAAAGGGATCTGTTTTGGTTTAAAATAAAATATTTTTTTGAAAATTTAACTATTTTTTCAATATAGATTTCTGTTGGATGAAGATTTAGTATTTTAATTGAAAATTTATCCCCGGTAGAAAATTGAGCTATTTTGCTGAAAATTATTTTTCATTTGGTTAATAAGTTTTTTTGTTGTAAAAATTTAATTATTTCATTTTTAGTTAAAAATTCAACTATTTTGTTAAAAAATTATGTATTTTGTGAAAAATTCTGATTTTTGTATCGAAAATTGATATTCTTGGTTGAAAATTGAAATACTCCTTATAAAATCATTTTTTTGTTGTCAAAGATTTATCAATTTAATTGAGAATTCATCTTTGATTTCAAATTTACCTATTTGATTGAAATTACAATTTTATTAGGTTGCATTTTTTTTACTGATAATTAACTTATTTTAGGAGGAAAATTATTCTACTAGGTACAAAATTGAACTACTTGGTTGAAAATTGATCTAATGCGTTTAAAATTTATGTCTGGTTCAGAATTGAACTATTTCGTTGAAAATTCATTTTTTTTTGGTAGAAAAATAAAACTATTCATTTGAAATTTCAACTATATGATAGAAAGTTAAGTTTTTTAAAAATCAAAATATTCTTGGGTTGAAACTTCAACTATTTTGTTGAAATTCCAGTTGTATTCTTGGTTGAAAATTGAACATTTTAGTGGAAAATTCAACTACTAGAATTCATATTTTATGGTTTAAAATTGATCTCTTTTGCAGAAAATTTATCTTTCAGCAAGGAAATTTATTAATTTACTACAAAATAAAACAGTTTTTTTTGCTGCGTCTAATCACCTCGAAAAATTCGGGGAATTTTTTTTTTTTTAATTTATTAGAAATTTATTTTCTTCTTAAATTTAACTATACCATTTTTGGATGAAAATTCAACTCTTTTATAGAAAATTTGTCTTCTGACATGAAAATTAATTTATTTTTTAAAAAATGAAACTATACAATTGAAAATAAACTTTTTTGTTGAAAATTCATATTTTTGGTTAATATTTAACAATTTTGGTAGAAAATTCAACTATTAAAAAAAATTAAAGCCACTTGGTTGAAAGTTAAGCTACTTTGTGAATAATTACTTTTTTGTTTATTAAAGGTTCATAATTTTCTGGTAGAAAATTAAACTATTAATTTGAAAATTCAACTATTTGGTAGAAAGTGAACTTTTTTGTTGAAAAATCATATTCTCTTGGGTTGAAAATGTAACTATTTTCTTGAAAATTCAACTGCTTGGTTGAAAGCCTAAAATTTAACTATACCATTTTTAGTTGAAAACTCAAATCTTGTGTAGAAAATTTGTCTTTTGGCTCGGAAATTCATTAATTTAGTAGAAAATCGAAATATTTAATTGAAAATAAACTTTTTTGTTGAAAATTTATATTTTTGGTTAAATATTTAACTATTTTAGTAGAAAATTCAAGTGTTTTGTAGATAATATTCGCCTTTTTGGGTTTATAATTCAACAACTTTTTTGAAATTTCTTCTTATTGATAGAACATTTATCTTCTTGGTCAGAAATTGATCCTTTTTCGTTAAAAATATTACTATTTTGTTTAAAAAGGATCTTTTTTGGTTGAAAATGAAATATTTTTTTTGAAAATTTAACTATTTTTCAATATAGATTTCTTTTGGCTGAGGATTCGTTAATTCAATTGAAAATTCATATCTGGTAGAAAATTGTGCTATTTTGCTGACAATTATTTTTCATTTGGTGAAAAGGTTTTTTTTTTTGTAACAATTTAATTATATAATTTTTAGTTTTAAAAACAGCTATTTCGTTAAAAATGCATGTATTTTGTTAAAAATTCTGATTTTTTTTATAGAAAATTAATATCCTCGGTTGAAAATTGACATGCTTTGTTCAAAATTCATTTTTTTTTTGTCAACGATTTATTAATTTAATTGAGAATCCATCTTTGATTGATAATTTAACTATTTTGTTTAAATTTCATTTTTATTTGGTTGAATTTTTTTTTACTAAAAAATTAACTTATTTTAGGTAGAAAATTATTCTTCTAGGTTTAAAATTAAGCTAGCTGGTTAAAAATTGAACTATTTTGTTGGAAATTCAGTTTTTTTGGTAGAAAAATAATATTTCAAGTAGAAAATTGAACTAATTGGTTCAAAATTTAATTTAATCGTTAATTTAATTCAAAAATCACCTCTGGCAGAAAATTGAGAAATTTTTTTAAAAATTTAATTATATAACTTTTAGTATTCACGTATTTTAATATTTTAAATTTTAGTATTCATGTTTTTTTTAAAAATTCAGATTTTTTAATAGAAAATTAATATTCTCGGTTAAAAATGGAACTACTTTGTTCAAAATTCATTTTTTTGGAGAAGATTTTTTTAATTTAATTGAGAGTTCACCTTTGATTGAAAATTGAACTGTTTTTTTTTTTTTAATTTTATTTTTATTTACTAAAAATTGACTCATTCTTGGAAGAAATTATTCTTCCAGGTTTAAAATTGAACTACTTGGTTGAAAACTCAACTAATTAGTTGAAAATGTAATTATTTTGTTCAAAATCCCGTTTTTTGGTAGAAAATTAGTATTCTTGGCTGAAAATTGACAACTTTGGTTTGCGAAAAATTCATGTATTTTGATGAAAATTCATCATTTTGGTATAAAAATTAATCTTCTTGTTTAAAAAATGATTCTCTTTTCCTTGGAAATTTAACTGTATTTTATTTCAAATTTTGTGTCAAATTTAATTTCTTTTGTTTAAAAAATCAACTCCTAATTGGTCATTTTAGTGTAAAATTTATATTTTCGGGTTGACAATTCAAAAGTTTTGTAGATAATTCGTCTTTTTGGGTTAAAAATTCAACAATTTCGTGAATAATTCATGTATAATGTTGAAAATTTAGAATAGAAAACTTGTTCTTTTACAGTTTGAAAATTCAATTTTGAACACCAATATTCAAATTGTGTCGTTAAAAAAAATGTCAAAAAGTGTCAAAAGTCCAAAGCCTGCATTCTTGTTATAGTTTTTAATTGAGAATAGAAAAGAGGCCATCTAGTAGGACCTTTGTCGCCTATTGAATTTAATTTTGAGCAAATATTTTTTGAAAAAGGGCCGAAATCTAGTATTTCCAAAATGATACTCACATCTATTCATATATGCCTCAATGTTTTTCATGCGTTTCACGCTAGGATGATCACAGTCTGCTACAAGGGCCTGTACAGTATCCAACAAGCAGTCAATATTTGTATTGCTACGAGGATCTTTAATACGCTCTTCGAGTCCTCGAAGGCGCTTGGACCTGTCTTCATCCCGCACCGCCTCCATGATTTCAATTTAAAACCAAAAACCTGCTGCTACACAGTCTTCACCGTGTCCTCTTGCTTTTCGCTCATTAAAGCGAAAATTGATTCATCTTTCATTAAACACGGCATAAACACGACAGCCAATATACAGCCACTAATATTGAAAATTCCATTTTTTTTGTTCTGCAACAAAGCAATTTTTCCAAAGATATAACATTACCCTCTAATATTTTGACTTATTACTTATCAAAATATGAATCAATTCACCGACAGTCAAAAAATCGCACTATCACGTATTTTGTCGCGAAAGAAACCAGCAGTCGATCGCACGAATTAGTTTGGCGAAAAAGTTGGAAGCAAGGTAAAGATGAAAAAGGAGATTAGAGAACTGACAATGAGCAGCAAGAGAAGGCAATCAAGTTGCATAGGAAAGTAAGACTTTACAAATAAACCACCTGGAAAAACAAATTCGGAGCTGGGCAGAGTTCGTACATTCGAAAGCTTTTATTTCCCTTTTTAGTGGAGGCGAGTCCGCTCAGTCACAATCCAGACAACCGCATTGCACGAGCAAACGCGAAAGCACACTATTTTTGAAGCAATTTGCACGAAGGACAAAACTTATTTCCTGACAGATCGCACGGCTATATGACTAGGTGGGTCCAACGGCAGGTGCCCCTCAAACGCGTTTCGTTTTCGCCCAATATTTCCCACTCAACAATCCACCAACCAGGGAATTCACTTTCACGTACCTATTGTTCCTCCTATTCTACCTAGAGTACCTATTATACTCCGTTAATTCGATAAAAGCACGATAAAAAAAAGCACGCAAATAAAGCTGAGATTGCTCACTGGCTCACACTCACAGCTGAGCCGTGCATACAGTTTTCGCAAAAAGGATGAAAAAATCAAACGATTTGAGATTTTTGGGCTTTGGAGCCCGCAAACTTTATACGTTTTTGAGTGACGTTCTTACCCACCGCTGTGCGGTGCTAGCTGTTTTAGTCAGAGTTCCGCGCAAATTCAAAATTGGATTAATGAAAAGCCTGATATCTTGGGTCGAAATATTCTATTTCCAAACAAAATATATGGATTTTTATACAAATAGTTTTATATTCGAAAATAAGATGAATTCTCAATCAAGGCACTTAATTTTTTACCAAAACAGACGAATTTTGAACAAAATTCAATGAATTTTCATTTTTGTTTTGTAAAAAAAGATCAAGTTTCACAAAAATGGAACAGTTTGATTTTTATTTGTTGATGCTGTGTTTGTGGACCAGATAAATTGTATTAACTAAATTAATGTTTCGTATTTTTTGTCTACTGGTCAAAAATCAATATTTTTATAAATACTGATTTTTTTTTAATTGTGGGAAAAAACACTTAACATTATTTTAACTAGTTAAATTTTCAGTTCAAAATATTAATTTTAAACTTACGGCAAGAAAAGTTTGTTAACGATGACTCAAAAAAAGAATTTTTAACAAAACAGTTGCATTTATAAACAAATGAGAATACTAAAAAATTTTTTTAATTTTCTAGACAAAAAGAGGAATTTTCTATAACAAATTAAATTTGTATCCAAATAATTGAACAATCTACGAAAATAACTCCATTCTCAACCCAAAAAGACAAATTATCATCAAAAACAATAAATTTCTATGAGACAATTTTTTAATTAAATAAAAAATAATAATAAATTTCAACTAAAGAATTAAGACTTTTACAAAAAAATTAATTTTTTAACCAAGTACTTTAAGTTTGAACCAACTAGTTGATTTTTCAACCATAAACATAATTCAACTTTCTAACAAAAAAAGTTGAATTTTCAACCAAACATCTTAATGTTCAACCAAACAATGATATTCTAACAAAAATGATAAATTTCCAAAAAAATGGTTAGATTTTTGGGCCAAAAAGATAAATTACCTACGAACCAGCTAAATTTTCAGGGAAAAATTTAATTTTTATCAAAATAATTGATCTTTAGACGGAAAAAATTTAATTTTCAATTTAAAAAAAAAAATGAATTTTAAACGAAAAAGTTAACATTTTTACTAAAACGGGTGATTTTCTAAAAAAAATTGTTAAATTTTCAAGCAAAAAAAAAAACGAAGTTTCTACAAAAAGTTAAATTTTCTACAACCAACTTAATTTTTATCCAAATAATTAAACAATCCACGAAAATAACTTAATCTTCAAGTCAAAAAGACGAATTTTCAACAAAAACAATGAAATTTCATAACAAAGTTGTTAAATTAAAAAAAAAATCAATAAACTCAAGAATTAAGTCTTCGACAAAAAAAAACTTTTTAACAAATCACATTAAGTTTGAACCAACTAGTTGATTTTTCAACTATCAAAATAATTTAATTTTGTAAAAAAAATAGTTAAATTTTCAACAAACCAGCATAATTTTCAACCAAAAGTAATGATTTTCTAACAAAAATGATAAATTTCCAAAGAATAGTTAAATTCTCGGGTCAAAAAGAAAAATTATCTACGAACCAGCTAAGTTTTAAAAAAAAATTTAATTTTCATCAAAATAATTGATCTTTGTACAAAAAGCACTAAATTGTTAAGCCAAAAAAATAAATGTTAAACAAAACTGTTAAAATTTGTACTAAAAAGGATGACTTTCTATAACAAAATGTTAAATCCAAGCAATTGAACTTTTTACCAAAATATATGAATTAAAAAAAAACGTATGTTCAACAAACTCGTTTAATTTTCTACCAAAAAGCATTAATTTCTAACAAAATTATTAAATTTTCCAAAAAAGGGGCCCTACAATCGAAATCGTGATAGAAAATTAATATTTCAACATTAAATTAAAAAAAGGAAACAATATGTAAAATAATATTTTATGGGCGTTTTTAAAATTAGGATTTTATATACTATAAGACCCATTTATTGGAAAAATGATATCTGATTTTGGAAAGTACCCTATTACAATTTTTAATCATTAGAGTTTAACAGCTGTAAATTTAGTTGCACAACTATTAGCATTTTTTTTAAAGCTGAAAAGTCTGTTGCCTAAAACTTATTTAGTTTAAATTATAATAACACATTATTATTTTATATTTTCAAAACTAATTTTTTTACTTATAATTTTTATAAATTTTGCCATTTTTTTATTTTCAAACTGCTATTATCGACCACGAATATTGTGTGTAAACAAAATACAATTATATCTTGCTACTCTAATTTAAACTAAATAAGGTTCAGGTAAACAATTTTTTAACTTTTTAAAAAACAATTTTAATCTATTTAAAACAAAAACAGTAATTTTTTATTTATTAAAAAAATGGTTCAAAGTATTCATATGTTCAAATCATTATTTTTTAATAGTTTGTTGCTTGGAGTAAATATATTCTTGATTCAATTAGTTATCCTGATTCTATTATTTCCTTGATTCAAGAAAATTGGTCCCTTGTAAAAAGAAAATATTTGCTTCTTTCAAGTAAAATCAGCCAAGTAATTTAGCCTACTTGATTTAATTCAATTTTTTTCAGTGTAGTTATTTCGGTTGGAAATTAATCTATTTCATTGAAAAATTGTTTCTTTTTTTTAACTAAAAATTTAACTCTAATATTTTTGGTTGAAAATTGAACTTTTTTGTATTTAAAATCAGACTGTTTTGCTAGAAAATTAATCCACTTTGTTGAAAATTAACTTTTTAAATTGAGAATTCAACCATTTTGTTGAAAATGCGATCCTTTTTTGTTAACAAATTTTTTTAACGAAAAATTTAACTATTTTTTTGGTTGGAAATTAGTCATTTTTTTAGAACTCAAGAGTTTTCAATTAAAAATTAAAATCTTCTTTGATTAAAATATGAACTATTTATTCTTTGTTGAAAATATATCTTTTTGGGTAGAGAATTCAACTACACGGGGGAAATTCCTTGTCAAAAATTAATTTCTTTTTTTGTTGAAAATGAAATTTTTTAATTGAAAATTTGAATATTTCATTTTTTGGCGTAAATTGAAATTTTCTAGTTGAAAATTAAACCATTTCGGTAGGAAAATCATCTTTTTTGTTAAAAAATAAATTTTTTGTTTGGGGATTCAACTATTTTGGTAGAAAATTTATCTGTTTCGTTGAAAATGTAAATATTTGGTTTAAAATTCACTTCTTTTGAGTGAAAAATATATCTTTTTTAATTAAAAATTCAACTAATGAATATTTTTCGGTATTTTTTTATAGACATTTAATCTTTTTAGTTGAAATCCATTTGTTTGGTTTAAAATTAAACTATTTTGTTGAATATTTATTCTATTTTCTTAAAAACTTATTTCTATAACTGAAAATTAAATCATTCAATTTTTTTTTGAAAATTGACCTTTTTTAGTTAAAAATTCATCTATTTTATAGCAGATTTGTCTTTTGGTAGAAAATGAACCTTTTTTGTTGTAAATTCCATTAAAAATTAAAATATTTGTTAAATCATTCCTTTTCGGCAGAAAATTAATCTTTTTTTTGGTTGAAATTTAATTTTTTATATTTAAAATTTAATATCTTTGTTTGAAAATTAGATTCTTTATTAAAAATCGATATTTTTAACTAAAAATATAACTACATTTTTGTTGTCGATTTTTTGTTTGTTTTCTGTTTGACATATCTTTTTGGTTTAAAATTTACCTATTTTGTTGAAAATTCTTTTCATTTGATATTGGTTTCGATCGAAATTTAATCAATTTTGTTGAAAATTCGTGTTTTGTTAATTGAAAAGGTATTTTTTTTTAATGTAGGTATTTCATTTTTGTTATCAAATTGTTCTTTTTTATTTTAAAATTAAACTATATTGTTGAAAATTTATTTTATTTACTTAAAAAATCATTTCTATAACTGAAAATTAAAAAATTCCATTGTTTGTTGAAAATGGACCTTTTTTAGTTAAAAATAATTCTATTTTGTAGCAGATTTGTCTTTTTATTTTAAACTAATATTTTTAACTAAAAAATTTAACTACATTTTTGGTCGACATTTTTTGTTTTCTGTATGAAAATTTACCTATTTCGTTGAAAGTTCATTTAATTTGCTTAAAAACTTATATTTCCAACCTTAAATAAGCTATTTTATTTTTTGGTGAAGATTTATATTTTTAATTAAAAATTCTTCTATTAGTTAAAAGGTCATTGGTTTCGATGAGAATTTAATCCATTTTTTTTAATTCTTGTTTTTCTTGATAAAAATGAATTTTTTTTACTGAAAACTGGAATTTTGTTGTTAAAAATTAATTTATTTTATTGAAAATTGAACTGTTTGATTGCAAATTAACTTTTTTAACTGAAATTTTAAATATTCAATTTTTGGTTGAAAATTGATATTTGTGAAATTTTCTTTAACGGCAAATTTAACTATTATATTTTTTATGGAAAATAAATCTTTTTTGTTTTTAAAATTAACAATTTTGGTAGAAATTCATGTATTTTGTTCAAAATATAAATATTTGGTTTAAAATTAACGCATTTTGTTGAAAAAATATATTTATGTTTACAAATTTGTTATTTGAAGAAAACAAATTTTTTCAACTTTTTATTTAATTAATTATTATTTAAAACAAATAAACAAACAAAAATAATAAACCAATTTGAAGAACTGGTACTTTGAAACACTGTTTCAGTAAACAATAATGAAATTCAGAACTATGCAAGGAAAACTGGCTAATACTGAAAAAATGTGAGTTTATGTTTACAAACTGAATGATAGACACATTTACATTATGTTATGAATAGACTGAACAATGTTATCAATAATTTGCTCTAAAAAAATCGTTTTTCTTTTGTCAAATTTGAATTTTCGCGGTAGTTTGACTAAAGCAGCTAGCGCCACCTAGCGGCTAGTGCGATGCGATTATCGACTGGGTCGATGTTTTTAAATTCAAAACAAGAATTGCAAGAATTTAAAAACAATTTATTTGTTAATAACAAACAAATTGAAATTGTGTCAGTGAATTGTGCAAATATGGAACAAACTGAATAAATTGTTCAGTATTTGCCAAATTCAAAGTTCTTTCCTCGAATCAATTCCTTCATTTTAGTTTTAGCACGAGTCAGAAGTACGTCAAATTGCAAAGTTTATCTTCTTGCTTATTAAAAAAAAATAATAATAAATAAACAAACTTTTAAAAATTAAATGTACAAAAGAATACTTTTTGACATTATCGCTTACTTATATAGGTTATGTACGCGTTCATAAAACTTGCTCCGTTTCATAAAAAAGCTTGTGTTTAAATGCTATTTGAACTCACTCTCACTCATTTTATTTGATTTTAATTCGCATATTTTGAAGTTGAATTAAATACCGCAAAAATTTTCGATGTTTTTTTTCGTAAAAAATGGTCGATCAACTTGTCTCGACTTGTCCTCCATTCCTGGAAACCCGAGGATTGTCAAGATGGCGACCGCGAAGCGTTCTGTGTAGTGTGTACAGAAGATAACAAGGATTTGTATTTTGACAGGTCACGTCTCCCTTGTCTGCTTACTCAAAAGTGAAAAAAAGTGATAAACGAGTGAAAAACTCGACTCTTTGTTATAAAAATTCACCTTTTTCTCGAAAAAGTGACAAGCAGAGGGAGAATTTCCCGCGCGTATTTTAATAATATCGAGGCGAACTCCTAGCATCTTTTTTCGACAACTGTCTTGTTTATGTCAAACGCCGTGAAACGACGTATTTATAGAAGCAGCACGAGGAATGAAAATAGACACGTCCATCAAGTAACCACGTCACGGACCTAAAGGCTTACATGCTTTTTCTCAGTGAAACTTCTCGTATTTTGTAATAATCCTGTAATAATCATTCAATACGGATAATAATACAGACCTACCTCCAAGGGACGTAAGTATATTATTGTTTCAGAATTTTTCCCCCCAACTATGTGCTTCTAAATTTCTTATTTTTAATCAATTTTTTCGATATTCTGGGGGCAAAACCCTCAAGATTTTTATCAGAAATGTGTTTTATTTTTCTTGGAGCTGATTTGCAAAATGGAAATAATATCTGTTCGGAAGAGAAGTTATTTTTATTTCATTGTGAGCCTGCTCAATAATCCGATAATTATAGGCATTGCGCGTTTCCTGGTGTATTTTTGTACCTTTTCTTTAGGAAAAAAATGGATTTATTTTCCAACATTTTGTTATGGATCTTACAGAAAATCTTATATGATTTGAGAATATTAATTCTATATAAATCACCAAATTTTTTCCACTAACAATTTTTTTTTAATTTTGTTGAAAATTCGTGTTTTTTTTACTGAAAATGAATTTTTTAAACTAAAATTGTAAAAATAAATTAATTTTTGCTTGCAAATTGATCTTTTTCAGTTAAAAACGTTTAAAATTAACTTACTTTGTGAGAAAATTAATATTTTTCGGTATTTTTTTGTATAAATAATTCATCTTTTTGGTTGAAATACATTTGTTTGGTTTAAAATTAAACTTTTTAGTAGAAAATTTATTTTATTTGTTTAAAAATTTATTTGTATGACTGAAAATTAAAATCGTCATTCATTTGTTGGAAATTAAGGTTTTTCATTTAAAAATTAAACGATTTTGCAGCAAATTTATCTTTCTTGGTAGAAAATGAATCTTTTTTTTTAATTCCATTAAAAATTAAAATATTTGTTTAAAAATTATTCCTTTTTGGCAGAAAAAAAATTATATTTGTTTGGTTGAAATTTAATTGTTTGTTGATAAAATTTAATTTATTTGTTTGAAAATTCGATTCATTATTAAACATTTATATTTTTCACTAAAAATTTAATTACATTTTTTTGTTTTCTGTTTGACGTATCTTTTTGGTTTAAAATTCACCCATTTCGTTCAAAATTCATTTCATTTGATTAAAAAAATAATTTCTCTAACTTACAATTAAACTATTCTATTTTTGAATGAAGATTTGTATTTTTTAATTGAAAATTCATCTATTTTGTGGATTTTTTTTTAAAGATGCATAATTTTATTTAAAAGATCATTGGTTTGAATAAAAATGTAATAGACTTGGTTGAAAATTCGTGTTTTTTATTGAAAATGTATTTTTTTTTAAATGTAAGTATTTCATTTTTGCTAGCAAATTGATCTTTTTCAATTTAAAATTTTCTTATTTTATTGACAACCCGTGTTTTTTTAGTCGAAAATGCAGTTATTTTGTTAGAAAATGAATATTTTTCGGTCATTTTTTTTATAGAGATTTCATCTTTTTGGTTGAAATTAAATTATTTTGTCGATAAATTTATTTTATTTTGCTTGAAATGTTATTTCTATAACTGAAAATTAAAACATTCAATTTTTTGTTGAAAATTGATATTTTTTAGTTAAAAATTCATCTATTTTATAGAAAATTTGTCTTTTTGGTAGTAAATGAATATTTTTAGTTGAAAATTGACCTTTTTTTAGTTAAAAATTCATCTATTTTATAGCAAATTTATCTTTTTTGGTAGAAAATGAACATTTTTAGTTGAAAAATCCATTAAAAATTAAAATATTTGGTTAGAAATTCATGTATTTTCCTAAAAATATTCCTTTCTAGCAGAAATTTAATCTTTTTTGTTTGAAAATTTTTTGTTTTCTGTTTTACATATCTTTTTGGTTGAAAATTCAAATATTTCGTTGAAAATTCATTTCATTTGATTAAAATTTATTTCTCCAACTTAAAATTAAACTACATATTCTATTTTTCGTTGATGATTTGTATTTTCTAATTCAAAATTCATTTATTTTGTGGAAAATTGATCTTTTTTGTTGAACATATATCATTTTATTTAAAAGGTCATTGGTTTGGTTAAAAAATTTAATCAATTTGGTTGAAAATTCGTATTTTTCATGTTGAAAATTAGGTTTTTTTTTTAAACAAAAATATAGGTTTTTTCATTTTTGTTAGCAAATTGTTATTTTTCATTTTAAAATTTACTTATTTTGTTGAAAATTCGTCCTTTTTTTAGTCGAAAATGCAATTATTTTCATAGAAAATGAATATTATTCCTTTTTTTTTATGGACATATAATCTTTTTGGTTGAAATTCATTTGTTTGGTTTAAAATCAAACTATTTTGTTGTATATGTGCTTAAAAACTTATTTCTATAACTGAAAATTAAAAAATTCCATTGTTGAAAATTGACCTTTTTTAGTTAAATAATAATCGATTTTGCAGCAAATTGGTCTTTTTTGGTAGAAAATTACCCTTTTTTGTTTCAAAATTCCATTAAACACTCAAATATTTGGTTAAAAATTAAACTATCTTATTAAAAAGTATTCCTTTTTGGCAGAAAATTATTATTTTTGGTTGAAATTTCATTCCTTTGGTTGAAAATTAGTTTCTTCATTAAAAAATAATATTTTTAACTAAAAATTTTACTATATTTTATGTCGAAATTTTATTTTGGTCAAAGACTTTTATTTTTTAATTGAAAATTCATCTTTTTTGTGGAAAATTGATCTTTTTTTGTTGAAGATGTATCATTTTCTTTAAAAGGTCATTGGTTTGGATAAAAAATTTAATAAATTTGGTTGAAAATTCGGGTTTTTTTTTTTTTTTTTTAATGAAAAATATAGGTTTTTCATTTTTGCTAGCAAATTGTTCTTTTTAATTTTAAAATTTACTATTTTGTTGAAAACTCGTCCTTTTTTAGTCGAAAATGCAATTATTTTGATAGAAAATGAATATTTTTTGGTATTTTTTTTTATAGATTTAATCTTTTTGGTTGAAATCCATTTGTTTGGTTTAAAATTAAACTATTTTGTTGATCAATTTATTTTATTTCGCTTAAAAACTTATTTCAATAACTGAAAATTAAAAAATTCCATCATTTGTTGAAAATTGACCTTTTTTAGTTAAAAATTAATCTATTTTGTAGAAAATTTGTCTTTTTTGATAGAAAAAGAACCTTTTTGTTTGATAATTCCATTAAAAACGAAAATATTTGTTTAAAAATTAATGTATTTTGTAAAAAAATTATTCCTTTTTGGCAGAAAATTATTCTTTTTGGTTGAAATTTCATTTCTTTGGTTGAAAATTAGTTTCTTTATTAAAAATTAATATTTTTAACCATAATTTGTGTCGGAAATTTTTGGTTTTCTGCTTGAAAATTTACCTATTTTCGTTGAAAATTCATTTCAGTTTATTAAAAACTTATTTCTCTAACCTAAGATCAGCTATTCAATTTTTGGTTGAAGATTCATAATTTTAAATAAAAATTCTTTAATTAGTTAAAAGGTCATTGGTTTCGATAAAAATCTAATCAATTTGGTTGAGAATTCGTGTTTTTCTTGTTGAAAATTAATTTTTTTCTGAAAAACTTGGTACTTCATTTTTGCTAGACATTTTGACTTAAAGATTCAACATTTTGGATGTGTTTATTCTTATTATTGCTTGAAAAATATTTAAATTATTATTAAGTAATTATTTATTATTATTGAATTAATTATTTATTATAGAATCTTAACTAAAAAATCAATCTTTAAAATAGGGTTTTTTACTAAACAGTTAAAATTTCAAATAAAGAGATTAATTTTCAGCTAAAAATATAAATCTTCAACAAAAAAATAATTTCTTAATAAACTTTTGAAAAAAAAGTGGTTGAGTTTTCTGTTAAAAAAAGTTTTAATTGACTTTTCACTATCACAATATGAATTTTTAAATCAGAAATAAGTTTCTTCGTAAGAAATTGAATTTTTAATCCAAAAAACGAATTTTTTCAATCAAAAAAGATGATTTGTAAAAAATTAGTTGCATTCTCTACCAAATAGGTGCATTTTTATCCATAAAAGATGAATTTTGTACTAAAACAGAGGAATTTTTAATAAAAAACGACAAATTTTCTTTTTAAAGTTGAATTTTCAATCAAATAGTTACATTTTTATCCAAAAAAGATTAAATTTCTCTGTAAACAGGTGAGTTTCTAATTAAAAAGAAAACCCATTTTTTCAAAAAATAGTGGAATTTACATGATTTTTTAAGAAAATAGTTGAATTTTCATCCAAATAGTAGAATTTCTATCCCAAAGGATGAATTTTTAGCTAAAAGGGGATTTTTTAAAGCAAATAGTTGAATTTGCCATCCAAAAAGACGATTTTTCAAGTAAAAGAGAAATTTCAATTCAAAAAGGATGAATTTTCGACGAAAAAAATATTTCTTTTTAACAAAATAGTTGAATTCAGATTAATTCTGGAACAGAAATATGATACTTTTTTGTTTTGTTTTTGATGAAAATAACTAACTTTCGCTCAAAAAAGATAAATTTTGAACCAAATAATAGATTTTTGGAACCAAGAAATTAATTTTAAACAAAAAAAAAACGGTGACTGTTTAAGATAAATAAACACCAAAAATATAATATCAGACTTCAATAAAAATTATGAACTCTCTAACATAAAAGGTGAATTTGTAACAACTAAAAAAAAGATTTTACAATCAAAAGATAAATTTTCAACCAAAAAATATTAATTTTCTACTAAAGTATAAATTTTTGACCAAAAACGATGATTTTTTTTAAAAAATCGTTGAATTTTCACAAAAAGTATGTTCCTTAATTCAAAGAGATTATTTCTTTAAAAAAATAAAATAATAGACTTTTTAAATAAAAAGAATTAATTTTCAACCAAAAAAGATGAATTTTCAACCAAACAATATAAATATCCGACCAAAAACGATTACTTTTTAACAAAATAATTAAATCTTTAACTAAATAGTAGAATGTGTAACCAAAAAGTAGAATTTTGAACCAAAAAATAATTCATTAAAAATTCCACCCCTTGGTTGAAAGTTGAACGATTTTTTTCAAATTTCATTTTTTTTCGTTAAAGATTCATAATTTTAGTTGTGAGTTCGTTTTTCGGTTAAAAAAATAAAATTAACCATTCTTTTTGTTGTAAAAATGTGTTTTTTTTTCAACTGCAAATTCAAATATTTTGTTAAAAAAGTCAACTGATTAATTGTAAATAATTTTTTTTTCTCATTTCATGTTCTCGTTTTCAAAATTAATTGTTTTATAGACAATTAGGATTTTTTGCTTGAAAATTCAACAAACTGTTTTTTTGGTTTTAATTAAAATTTGTTTGTGGAAATATCAACTACAACATTTTTTGATAAACTTTAATATTTTTGTTGAAAATTCAACAATTTGGTTAACATTTTTCCTTCTTGACTGAAAATTTTTTTTTGGTAAAAAATTCATTTTTTAGTAGAAACTTCATATTTTTTGAGTTTTTGGTTAAAAATGCAACTTCTTAGTTGAAGATTGATCTATTTTGGTTGAAGATTATACTTTTTTATTGAAAATTAAAAAATTTTGGTATAAAATTCAACTTTTTCGTAGAAAATTCGTTTTTATTGCTGTTTTTTAAATTGAAAATTAATTTATCTTGATCTAATTTCATCTACTTAATTTTTTGGTTAAAAATTGAACTTTTATTGTTTAAAAATGCAGACTATTTATCGTTTTTGCTTGAAAATTTAACCATTTAGTAACGGATTTAACTAAGAGGTAAAAAATTGAATCTACTTGTAAAAAAAAAAATAGTTTTTCTTTTTTAAATTGAAAATTAGTAGTTCACATTGGAAATGTTAATACTCCATTTTTTTGGGTGGCTGTCTTAATCGAAGAAAAAAACTTCCTGTAATCTCCCGGTTTACAACAAATTAAAACGTGTTTGTTAAAATTTAGGATATTCAAATTAGATTAAAATCCAACTTAAACCCCTCTTTTTAAAGTCCAATAATCAAATTGATGAGAAGAATTCCTGAAAATAGAATCAAGAATCTAACGACCAAATTTGGACAAAACCACTACAAAATATTCCCACTGCCAAATAATAATAATAATAATAATAATAATTTGGTTAAAAATTAATCGGTTTTGGTTGAGGATTCAACTATTAGATTGAGAATTCCTTTAAATATTAAAATATTTGTTTGAAAATTCATGTATTTTGTTACGAATTAATAATAATAAAATAATAATTGGAGGTGACTGAATATAATAATAATAATAATAAATAATAATGTTAAAATTGTTTGCTGTCTTATTTAACATTTTTTATCACTTATTTGCCACCTATTTTAGAAAAAAATGTCACCTTTTTTTGACGACAATAGGTACTGTGATTACTGGAATTCTTAAAAAAAAAAAAAATTGAAAGCACTCGAATCGTTGTATTTTTCAGCCTGACAATCGGTCCCCGAAAAAAATGGGTTTGCCCTGCGATTGGCAGATAACAAAGCAGAAGATTTCGCAGAGAGGGCAGTACCTGCTGGAAACTGGACAATGGTCGGACTGCAAGTTCATTGTTGGCCAGGAGCCCCACCAGCAGGTTCTCGAGGGTCACAAAGTATTCCTGGCCATGTCCAGCCCCGTATTCGAGGCAATGTTTTACGGAGGAATGGCTGAGAAGAATGATCCGATCCCGATACGCGACGTTCAGCCCGAGGCTTTCAAAGCCCTCCTCGAGTACATATACACGGATCGCGTCGATTTGGGTTCCTTCGAACTAGCCTGTGAATTGTGCTACTGTGCGAAAAAGTACATGCTGCCCTTTCTCGTTGAGGAGTGCACCAAGTTCCTCTGGTCCGATCTGTCGCCGAAAAAAGCCTGTCGGGCTTACGAGTTCGCCAAACTGTTTGAAGAGCCCGTTCTGATGGAAAAGTGTCTGCAAATAATCTGCACGAGGACTCTCGACGTCCTCAAGGAATCGAGTTGGGAGGAGGTTGAGCTGGGAACTCTGATTACAGTTTTGGAACAGAACGATTTGCAAATTTCCTCGGAGATTGAATTGTTTAATGCGGTGGAGCGCTGGGCGAAGGCAGAGTGTGCCAGGAAGACACTGGATCCGGCAGATAGCAAATCTTTGAGATCGGTTATTGGAAATTCCTTGACGAAGATTAGATTCTTGACTCTGACACCGCAGGAATTTGCAGAAGGGCCTGGACGATCTCCGTTATTAACTCAGCCGGAAGCTTTTGCCATTCTGATGAATATTTCGTCGAGCGACAGCAAGAAAACGATGCCGGAAGGATTTTCCACGAGTACGCAAGGAAGATACAATATGATGCATCTCAAATCGGTATTTATCATTACTTATATTTTTGCTTGGAAATTTAACTGTTAGATTGAAAATTCCTTTAAGGGCATGTGACACAGTTAAATACCTATATTACCGACCTCACTTTTTCCGTTCACTGAATGTTTTTTTGAACCTAAGAACTTTTTTTGTAAATAAAATA
>NC_046658.1:133330614-133333398 GCF_010883055.1 Belonocnema kinseyi | reverse complement strand
TAGTTTTCTTTCGGCTCTTGCATTTCTCAAAGTTTGAGACCGATATTTTATGTATAAAAAAAGTTCGAACCTTCAAAAAATGTTGAGGTTCAGAAAAAAGATAAAATAATTTTCAGTGAAGTTCCTACCAAAATGTAGTACCTAAACGTACTTTATTGTACTCTAATAAATCTTCCAAAGTTTCAGCTCGATATCTTATTTACAAAAAAATTTCTTAGGTTCAAAAAAACATTCAGTGAACGGAAAAAGTGAGGTCGGTAATATAGGTATTTAGCTGTGTCACATGCCCTTAAAAATTCAAAAATATTTTATTGAAAGTTCATGTATTTTGTGTAGAAATTGTCAATGAGTTGTATTAAATCTGTAAAAAGTAGACACAATATCTTGTAGGTACGCAGTTTTACAATTGGAAGCATTAATTTTTTATTAATATCTTACTTGTTGAAAAATTTTTGTCACCAATTTTTTATTTAATGATAAAATTTTCAATCGAAAAAAGTTCTTTACAGATTATTTGTTCAGTCACGTATATGTAATTCAATTAAATTTCTTATTATTGTATCCTTTTTTTTTTGTTATTTTTCGAATAATCCGTTTGTACGAAAACTTATACAGATGTAAATTGTTGTATAGTAGGAAAATATAAAACCGGGAAATCACAGTGAATTTTTTTACCCGCAATTTTACAAATTTGTAGATAAAAAATCTGTCCACGTTTGATTTCAATATTTTTTAAATAATTAGTTGAATTTTTATGGTTTTCAATTATGCTATTGTTTAGCTTAAAATGCGTAATTCAAAATTTTTTTACTTTAAAAATTTTTCATTTGAAATTTTTATTTCTAAGCTTACATTTTTCATTTGAAGAATTTTTAAATGCTTTCTTAAAGAGTTGAACAAATAAAAAATAAAAGCCTTTGATGTTGAAAATTTAGAAAAAAACATTTTTATTTAATAAATAATTCTTTTTTAAATTTACCTGTACTTTAAGTAATAAAAAATGAACAAAAACGATTTGAAAAAACGGTTTCAAACCAGTTAAAAATTCAAGAATTTTCAGATTTTAACATTAAAACTTAAACGGTTTCAAATTGAAAGTTTTAGTCATTAAACAAATGTGAACGTGTTACTAAAAGTTTATAAATTATTTTCAACTTAAAAACAACTTTATAATAATATATTCTTAATTAAAGGATTTCATTAAATTTGAAATATTGTGTCAGTCTAAAATATTCAATTTTTAACCCATTCAATTTGAAATTTTTTATTAAAAAAAAAGATTAATTATTGAATGGTTAGCAATATTTCAATTTTTATCTAAGACAACTAAATTGAAACCAAATATTTTAAAGTAAAGAATTTTTACTTGAATTGTTTGACATAGAAAACCTGGAATCTTTAAAATTTCGAAAAATGCTTAATTTGTAAAAGAAATTTTTAACTTTTGATTTATAATTTACAAATGAACATTTGTAGAAAAAATTAGAGTAATTTTAAGAGATATTTAGGAGTTTTAAAAAGATTAAAAATTATCATGCAAATTTTATAAAGTTTTCTTAAAATCTTCTAGAATATTTTTTGAAAATTTTGTTTAAATCTTTGAAAAACTGTTTAAATATTCTCGTAAAATAATTTTTCAAAATGAAGTTATTTTTAATTTTCCTAGGAATCTTCAGAAAATGTTTTTATTCTTTTGAAGTCTTTCACACTTCTTGAAAAGAATCTAATTTTTTTTGTTTAAAATTAAAAAAAAAAATTAATTAATTTAAAATTAATAATTATAATATAATAATATAATAATAATTAATTAATTTAAATTAATTTAAATTTGATTAAAAAATTGGTTTAAATTTTAAGTTTTACATTAAGTTTGAGTCTTTTCAAAACTTCTACATATCTCTTAAAATTACTGAAATTTCACCTACAAATAATATATGTTCAATTGTTATTTATACACCGAAATTGTAAAGAAATTTTTTTAAATTTGCAGGATTTTCTGAAAATTGTAGAAAAAATTCAAGTTATTTTGACAGATATTTAAAAGTTCTAAAAAAATTCCCAAAATAATTTAAAATTCATAACAAATTTAAAAGTACTTCTAGATTTCTCAAGATTTTGAAATACAATTTTGAAGCTTTCCAAGGATTTTTAAACTATTTAAAAAGAAAATAATTGAATTTCTAATTTAAGAAGTGTTCAGTTACAAATTTTTATCCAAAAAGAATTCCGAGCGGGAGCACGGAATTTTTTTTAAAGATTTAATTTTAATTCAATGTTGAAACGGCATATTTTCGAGAAAAAATTTTAATTATGAATTTGAAAAGGAATTTTTACAGAAAAATTCTAATTCTTAGTTAAAACGGAGAATTTTCGAAAATAATTAAAATTCTGGATTTAAACTGGGAATTTTCAATTTTTAACCAGTTCTGAGCTGGAATTGGAATTTGTCCAGGAGAATAATAACTCTCAATGGATAATTGAATTGTTCAGTGACATCTTTACTGGTTTTTGAAAATATGTCGGATTTAATTGACCCAATTATTTAAATTTGTTTAAAAGAACTTTTTCATTGGCATTAGGATCTTATGAAAATACTGAATTATAAATCATACATTTCTTAAAGTATTAGATTGGCAAACGTTTCGACCACGGATTAAAAGATTGGCATTCCACATTTGATTTAAAAAAAAGGTGTTTTCATGCATAAACTTAGTATTTATATTTTAGAATTTTACAAAAAATTCGAATTTTTACAATAATTTGAAATGGATAATTTTCAAGAAG
>NC_046658.1:133223787-133330514 GCF_010883055.1 Belonocnema kinseyi | reverse complement strand
AACTTAGTATTTATATTTTAGAATTTTACAAAAAATTCGAATTTTTACAATAATTTGAAATGGATAATTTTCAAGAAGAATAAAAATTCTGCATTTGAACAGAGAATTTTTCGAAAAGAATTAAAATTTCGGATTTAAACGGGGAATTTTTAACTAATTCTAAACTGGAATTAGAATTTAAGATTGCTCGAAATAGTATAATTTTCAACATTTTTTAATTCATTGATTAATTCTTCAATTTAAAAAGTTGAAAAGTGTTAGTAGCTTCTTTTTTCCGAAAAATTTGTTTAGATTTAGTGTTCGATTTTTGAAATTTCAATTGACCTTGATTAAAACGACCACCCCGAATTTGAAATCGTGCGCTGAATTGCCACCCTGATGGTGAAAATTGACTGATCAATCATGAATTTCAGAAATTCGTTGTACCTGACTGGCCAGGTTTTCCAACGAAACACCTGTCGAATTTCGAAGACATGTATCCAAAGTGCACAACGCCTTACAAAGTTGACAATCCATATTACTCGTTCAATTTTCCCACGACATCTATGGCGCGCTCGGCCTTAATGACAAGTCCCGACGAATTGGATCGTCGTTCAAGTTCAATCCGAGGCGGGCCTTCGTCGCTGGTGACTGTTCAGCGATCAGTCCAGGACGGAAATGCGCCTCATTCGATGAATAGCAGTGCGGTTTTTGACCGGGACGGCGTCAAGTATTACTGCACGAGGGACGTTGTTACGGAACTGGATTGCGTCAATACGAGCGTTTTAGATTGTTCCGTGACATTTACGGTCGACAAAAATATATGCGTACTCGGAGTTCAAGTTCCAACGCAGATGCAGGTAAGTTTTGGATATTATGTTTACAGGGGGTTGCTACAGGTCAGGCAATTTTAGAAAATAAACTCAAGTTGAAATTAGTTTGATTGTTTTCTTGAAAATCCAACCATTTTGTGATGTCCCGGAAGTTAGATCCGCAATCTTATTTTTTCCACAAAATTAAAGTTGTGCTAAATTGTGCCCGACTTGTGTTCATTTGTGCCGTAAATGACTTTTTGAAAAATCAAAAATTACGGGCACAATTTTTGAAAAACGTTTTTTTTTTTTTTTGGCTAGATCCACAACTTCTTACTAGAGCAAAAAGAGAGGTTGTGCTAGGCGGCTCGAAGTGTACACAATTTTGTGCAAGAAAGAAAAATTCCAAAAACCTAACCGTTAAAAAAACAAAAAACAATATCCAAAAAAATTTATTATTTTGAAAAATTCCGAAATCTAACACTTGTGCTAAGTTGCGCTCGACAAATGCAGTATTTATTCCCTCTAACAAAATTACGTGAGATCAATCGTTATAATATGAAAATTTAAAATGTACTTAAAACTCAAAAAACATAAAAGATCTTAAAATTGCCAAATTTCAAAAAAAAAACTTAAAATTTTGCTGATTTGTGCATTCGTTAAGTTATTCAAAACAGCGAAATTCACACCGAAATTATGATTTGTTAATTACACTGGAATTTTGAACAATATATTATGAAAATTATTCTGTCTTTTATGTACAATTATTATTAAAATATTAGCGGTTCATATTACAAAACGGAAATTCTATTATGTGAATGTGTGTGTTATTTTTGGATCTTCATGTTTTTTTAGTTTTAGGTACATTTTGAGTTTTTATATGATACCGGTTGATCTCACGTAATTTTGTTAAAAGAAATCAAGACTGCATTTGTCGAGCACAACTTATTTTTCAAAATAATAAATTTTTTTGCTTATTGTTTCTTGAACGGTTAGGTTTTTGGAATTTTTCTTTCTTGCACAAAATTGTGTATACTTCGAGCCGCCTAGTACAACCTTTTTTTTTTGCTCTAGTAAGAAGTTGTGGATCTAGCAAAAAAAAAAATGTTTTTCAAAAATTGTGCCCATAATTTTTGATTTTTCAAAAAGTCATTTACGGAACAAATGAACACAAGTCGGGCACAATTTAGCACAACTTTAATTTTGTAGAAAAAATAAGATTGCGGATCTAACTTCCGGGACATAATTTTGTGCCGAAGCTATTATTCCGTTATTTATTTCGATTTTTAGTTGTTTATTTATCATTAATATATTTTTCTTTTGTTTAAAATTAATTTTTTTTACTGAAAACGTAAAAATTGCATCTTTGATTGAAAATTAATGTTCTTCGGTTGAAAATTCAACTATTTGGTTTAAACTTTTTATATTTTGTTTAAAATTTGTCTTTTGTAGTAGAATATTAATCTTTTTGGTTAAAATTTTTAATTTTAAAAATTATTCTAATTGAGAATTCTTTTAAAAAATTATCTTTAAAAAATTCAAATGTTTGATTGAAAATTCATGTATTTTATTAAAAAATAATTTTTTTATTGACAATTCAACTATTTTGTATTTCTCGAGATTTTATCTTTTTTCATAGGAAATTTAATCCTCTTGGTTGGCAATTTATTTATGTTTTCTGAAAGTTTAACTATCTGTACTATTTTAAGTTGAAAATTTATTTGTTTTAGGTGGAAATTCGACAATTTTGTTAAAAACCTTTTTTTTTCGTCTTTGCTGCTATATTTAGTTGTTGATTTATCATTTTAGTTTAACAACCTTTTTTTTGTACAAAATTGAACTATTTTGTTGAGAATCATTATTTTTCTTTGGTTTAAATTAAATTTTTTATATGAAAATGTAACAATTGCATATTTGAAAATTAAAGTTTTTCAGTTTAAAATTCAACTATTTGGTTCAAATTATTTATATTTTGTTGAAAATTCGTCTTTTGTAGTAGAATATTAATCTTTTTGGATGAAATTTTAATTTTTAATTTTAAAAATTATTCTAATTGAGAATTCCTTTACAAATTTAACTATTAGATTACACAATTACCTTTAAAAAATTCAAATGCTTGTTTGAAAATTCATATATTTTATTAAAAAATTTTTTTTGTACAAAATTAATCTTATTGTTTGAAAATGTATAGTTTTGATTGAAAATTAATTTTTTATTGACAATTCAACTATTTTGTTTTTCTTGGGATTTTATCTTCTTTCATAGAAAATTTAATCCTCTTGGTTAGAAATTTATTTTATTTTTTTAATTTAACTATTTACTCTATTTTAATTTGAAAAAATTCGACAATTTTGTTGAAAAGCGATTTTTTCTTTCTTTCCATTTTTAGTTGATGATTTATCATTTTAGTAGAAAACCCCTATTTTTTGTACAAAATTGACCTTTTTTGTTTGAGAATTATTCTTTTTTTCTTTAAAATTAATTTTTTTGACTGAAAATTTAACAATCGCATGTTTGAAAATTAATCTTCTTCAGTTGAAAATGTAACTATTTGGTTCAAATTTTGTATATTTTGTTGAAAATTAGTCTTTTATGGTAAAATATTAATCTTTTTCAGGACTAATTCATCTTTTTTGTTGAAAATTTAACTATTAGATTAAAAATCCATTTAAAAATTCAAATATTTGATTAAAAATTCATTTCTTCGGTTGGAAATTTTACTATTAGATTAACAATTCCTTTAAAATTTCAAACATATAATTGAAAATTCATATTTTTGGTTCAAAATATAACTATTAGGTTGAGAATTACTTTTAAAATTCAAATATTTGATTGAAAATTCATGTATTTTATTACAAATTAATTTTTTTTGGTGGAAAATTAATTTCTTTGGTTGAAAATTCCTTTAAAAAATTCAAGTATTTGGTTGAAAATTAATCTTTTTTGGTTGAGTGTTTAGCTATTTTGTTGAAAGTTGATATTTTTATTGAAAGTTGATCTTTTTGGTTGAAAACTGAACTATTACCCTGAAAATTCCTTTAAAAGTTTAAAAATTCATGTTTTTGGTTAAAAATTAACTTTTTTTGGTACAAAATTATTCTTCTTGGTTGAAAATTGATGTTTTTTGCTTGAAAATTCAACTGTTAGATTAAAAATTGTACTGCTAGATCAAATATTCGTTAAAAAGTCGAAATATTTGGTTGAAAATTCATAGATTTAGTTAGAATTTTTTTAAAGAAAATTAATTTTCTTGTTTAAAAATTCATCTTTTTGGTTGAAAATTCATCCGTTTTCGTTGAAGATTCTTCTATTTTTTTAAATTGATCTTGTTGTTTGAAAATTTAACTATCAGATTGAGAATTCCTTAAAAAATTCAATAAATATTAATTATTGTATGAACAATTCCTTTCAAAATTCAAATATTCGGTTAAAATTAATCTTTTTTGATTGGGGATTAAACTATTATAAGTGGAATTCATCTTTTTTTTTTTAAATTGAACTATTAGATTGAGAATTCCTTTAAAAATACAAATATTTCTTCGAAAATTCATTTCTTTTTTTCAAACATTTTTTTTTGTAGAAAATTGATCTTATTGGTAGAAAATTTATCTTTTTGGTTGAAAATTCATCTTTTTGGTTAGAAGTTTAAATATTTTGATTCAAAATTAATATATTTTTCTTGAAGATTTAACTGTTTTTGGTTTTAAATTAAAATATTTTTCCATTCAAATTTCTAATACTACATTTTTAGTTAGAAATTAATTTTTTTGGTTAAAAATTAAATTAACTTAGTTGAAAGTGAAACTAATTTAATAAAAATTCACTTTGGTTGATGATTCATCGTTTTTAAAAAAACTTTCTTTTATTTTGTTGTTAAAAATTAAACTATTTCGTTGAAAATGCTATTAACATTGAAAATATTTGATGTACTATTCATTTGTTTCGTTAAAAATAAATCCTTTTTTGGTAGAACATTAATTTTTTCAGTTGAAAATTCAACTATTTGTTTGAAAATTAATTTTGTTAAGATTCATCATTTCCGTTAAAAATTCGTTTTATTGAGTTAAAATCAGTTTTTTTAAATTGAAAATTATTTTTCTTATGTATTACTAGATTGAAAATTTCGTTAAAATATCAAATATTTGGTTGAAAATCAATGTATTTTGTCAAAAAGCAATGATTTTTCTTTTCTTCTATTTTGATTTGTTGATTTATAATTTTTTTGAAAAACCTTTTTTTATCGTACAAAATTGAACTATTTTGTTGAGAATTATTATTTTTCTAATTTTTTATATTTTCTTTAAAATTCGTCTTTTCTGGTAGAATATTAATCTTTTTGGTGACTAATTTATTTTTCAGGTTAAAATTTTAACTCTTAGATTAAAAATTCCTTTCAAAATTAAAATATTTGGTTGAAAATTATTCTAATGGAGAATTCCTTTACAAATTTAACTATTAGATAAAAAAATATGTCTTTCTGGGTTAAAAATTAATTTTTTTTTTTTGGTTCAAGATTTATCAGTTTGAAAATTTTACGATTTCGTTGAAAATTAAACTATTTTTAAAGAAATTCATATTTTCGGTATAAAATCTCAACATTTTGGATCGGATTTTTTTGTATTGAAGGAAAAATCTTTCTTGGTTGAAAATTCAACTGTTGTTGACTAATTGATTTATTTTTTTGTTGAAAATTTAACTATTAAATTTAAGATTTCTTTAAAAGTTCGAAAATTTGATTAAAAATTAATTTTGTCGGTTGAAAATTATTCTGTTTAAGTTGGTGATTCAACTATTTTATTGAATATTCATCTTTCTGTTAGAAAATTCATTTATTTTGTTACAAATTTATCTTTTTTTGTAGCAAATTATTCTTGGTTTAGATTAGAATAAAATTCATTTAAAAATTCAAATATTTGATTGAAGATGTTAAATTGAAAATTCATTTTTTTTTATTTAATGATTAATCATTGGAGTAAAAGAAACTTTATTCTTTGTTTAAAACTAAGCTATTTTTTTCAAAAAAATTTGTTTGTGTTAAAAATTAATTTTTTCAAATGCACATCTGATTACAAATTTATCTTTTTCAGTTCAAAATTCCTATGTTCTGAAAATTTGTCTTTTGCTGTAGAATGTTCATATTTTTGGTTGACAATTTAATTATCAGATTGAAAATTCCTTTAAAAATTATTCAAAATTAGTTTTTTTAATAGAAAATTAATTTTCTTGTTTAAAAATTTATCGTTTTGATTGAAAATTAATTTTTTTAATTGATAATATAATTATTCCATTTTTAGTCGAGAATTGATCTTTTTTGATCGAATTAATCCCTTTATTTGGAAATTAATTAATCAAATAAATTGGTTTGATTGGAAATTGAATTTAAATAAAAAAATTTCTCCTAAAAATGTAATGATGTACTCTATTTTAAGTTGAAAATTTATCTATAATTTTTTTGGTTGAGGTTTCATCACTTTGATTGCAAATTTTACTATTTTCTTGAAAATTCGTCTTTTTTTGGGTCAACAATTCAATTATTTTTGTAGAGAATTAATATTTTTACGTTGAAAATTAAACTATTTTGTTCAAAATTTATATTTTCGATTCAAAAACTCAACATATTCGATGAGATTTTTTTTATTGGCTTAAAAACCTTTCTTGGTTCAAAATTTCTCGATTTTGTGGTGTTTTTTTTGGCTCAATTCAACTTGTTTTGATTGAAAATTAAAACATTTTTTCTTGGAAATAGCAACTACTACACTTTTTGTTAATAATTAATTTTTTTGTTTGAAGATTTATCACTTTGTTTGAAAATGTTAAACTGAAAATTTAATTCTTTCATTTTTGGTTTTCTTGATTCATTTTTGGTTGTCCTAATACTTGAAAGAAAAATAAAGAAATTTCACCGAAAATAGAAAATTGGTCGAGGAAAGTCGGGGAATTTCGAAATTGGGATTTTGTAGCAACCCTGTTATATTTTTAAAAATAAAATTGTTAAAATTGAAACAAATAAAATTGAAAATTTTGATTTCAAGTCGAGCTTGTCAAGTATGACTCACCAGGGCAACTTGTACCAATCGGACTCTTCGTACACGGAAGTTTTGTACGCTCATCTTCTCGATTCGGATGGTTCGCGGTTGACTTATACCCACTTTACAACAAAAGTGAGCAGTGGAACTCTCGTGGAAATAACATTTAATCGACCCGTTTATATTCAGAAAAATAAGGTAAGTTTTTTTCTTTCAAATTCTGGTAATTTAGACAATTCTTCTGTTAAAGGTTAATTTTTATTGTTGGAAAATTCGTCGTTCTAATTGAAAATGTATCTCTTTTTTAGAATGTGACTACTTTGTTGAAAATCAATTTTTTAGCTAAAAATTTAATTATTCCTTTAGAAAATTTAACTATTTTTCTGAAAATCCTATTTTCTTATTTTTAAGAATTAGATTTTTAGCGGAAAACTTCATTATTATATTTTTGGTTTAAATATAATTATTTTTGGATGAAAATTCAACCATTTGATTAAAAATTGATATTTTTTTACTTACAAATTAAACTCTTTTTTTTTTAATTTCATTATTCTTTATGGTTTAAAATTCAACAATTCCAGTTAACTATTCATATTTTAAATAAAAAATTCATTTATCTTTTTTTTTTAGTTAGATTTTAAACCCCAAAAAATTATTTAACAAAAAATAAAATAAATAAAAAGAATTTTTAAACAAATATTTCTATTTTCAACCAAATATATGATTTTTTAACCAAATAATTGAATTTTAAATAACAATAAAAAAATTAATTTTCAACCGAATAGATATATACGATTTTCTTAATAAAACACATGAATTTTCAACAAAATACATAAATCTTCAAAGAAATATTTTCATTTTCAAAAAAATATATTACTTTTCAGCCATATAATTAAATTTTCAACTAGAAAATTTTTTTTTAACAAAGTTGTTGAATTTTAAACGATAGTGATCAATTTAAAAACAAAAATAAAATCATTTTTAACAAAATTATTATTTTTCAATAAAAGAGATGAATCTTCAACTAAAAAGATACATTAAAAAAAATTAGTTTCAAACAAAATAGTCGCATTTTTAAAAATAGAATAAAATTTGCAGTCTAATAGTAGAATTTTTAACTAAAAACCCATAAATTTTCAACAACATTGAACAAATTTTTGAACAAAATAGGTCAATTTTCAACCAAAGAGACGAAGACGATTTTTTAACAAAATACATGAAATAAGAGAATTTTCAACTGAAATGGAGAATTTTTTACAGGAATAGTTGAATTTTTAGCCCAAAATTAATGATTATTTTTCAACAAAAAAAACTATTTTTCAAAAATATTTAAAATTTTATTTATTTAAATTTTTAAATAAATATTCATATTTTCAACTAAATGTATGTTTTTTCAAAGAAATAATTGGATTTTCAACTGGAAAAAAATTAATTTTCAATCAAATAGGTAAATTTTCAAAGAAAGTGATAAATTTTGAAATAAAAAAATTCATTTTTAACAAAATAGTTGATTTTTCAATGACAGAGATAAATTTTAAACTAAATAAATGAATTTTTAACTAAAATGTTTAATCTGTTACTATCATAGTTGAATTTTTAACCAAAAATAAATTATTTTCCAATAAAAATACGATTTTTAAACAAAATACATAAATTTTAAAAGAAATATTCACATTTTTAATAAAATATGTGATTTTTCAACCCAACAATTGAATTTTCAACTTTAAAAAAAATTATTATTTAACAAAATGGTTGAATTTTCAGCGAAAGTGATAAATTTTGAACTAGAATAAATTATTTGTAATAACACCATCATTTATTAACCAAAGATATGAATCTTCAACTAAAAAGATAGATTTAAAAAAATTAGCTCCACTTTCAAGCAAGTTGTTGAATTTTCGACCAAAAAAATTACTTTTGTACAAAGTAGTTGAATTCTCAACAAAAGTGATACATTTTAATCTAAAAAAAAATTAATTTTCAATAAAATATTTGAATTTTGTAAGGAAAGTGACGAATTTTGAATTTAAAAAATTAATTTTTAACCAAATAGTGGAATTTTCAACGAAAATGATAAATTCTGAACTAAAATGTTGAATCATCAACTATAATAGTTGAATTTTCAGCCCAAAATAAATTATTTTCCAACAAAAAGACGATTTTTAAACGAAATACGTGAACTTTAAAAGAAATATTCACATTTTCGACTAAATACATGATTTTTCAACCAAATAATTTAATTTTCAACTTTAAAAAAATTATTTTTTGATCAAATGGTTGAATTTTCGACAAAAATGATCAAGTTTTAACTAAAATGACCAATATTTAATTAAAATAGTTCAAATTTCAAACAAAGTGGTGGAATTTCAAAGTGGAAAATTTGAATTTCAAACCCATAAATGAATTTTTAACTAAGATATTGAATTTTTAACCCAAAATAAATAATTTTCTAACAAAAAACGATTTTTAAACAAAATACACAAATTTCAAATGAAATATTCACATTTTCAACTTTAAAAAAATTATTTTTTGACCAAATGGTTGAATTTTCAGCGAAAGTGATAAATTTTCAACCAGAATAAATTATTTTTCTACCAAAGAGATGAATCTTCAACTAAAAACATACATTAAAAAAAAATAGTTCTGCTTTCAACCAAGTTGTTGAATTTTCAACGAAAGTGATAAATTTTAAACTAAAAAGATTAATTTTTAACAATATAGTGGAATTTTCAAAGAATGTAACAAATTTTGAAATAAAAAGAAAAATAATTTTCAACTACATAGTTGTATTTTCAACCAAAGTGATCAAGTTTGGACTAAAATGACTAATCTTTAATTGGAATAGTTTAAATTTCAACAAAAGTGATGGAATTTCCAAGTGGCAAATTTGAATTTTAAACCAATAAATACATTTTAAACTAAGATTTTGAATTTTTAACTATAACAGCTGAATTTTTTACCCAAAATATTATTTTCCAACAAAAAGACGTTTAAAAAAAAAGACATGAATTTTAAAAGAAATATTTACATTTTCAACTAAATGTGTGTTTTTTCAACCAAATAATTCAATTTTCAACTTTAAAAAAATTATTTTTTGACCAAATGGTTGAATTTTCGACGAAAGTTATAAATTTTCAACAAGAAGAAATTAATCTTCAATGAAGTAATTATTTGTCAACCAAAGAGATGAATCTTTAACTAAAAAGATACCTTTTATACATTATTTTATACATTAAAGATACCGTAATAGTTGAATTTTCCACCCAAGATAATTATTTTTCAACAAAATGCATGAATTTTAAAAGAAATATTCACATTTTCAACTAAATATGTGATTTTTCAATCAAATAATTGAATTTTTAATTTAAAAAAAAAGGTTTTTTTGATCAAATGGTTGAATTTTCAGCGAAAGTGATACATTTTCAACTAGAAAAAATTAATTTGTAGCAAAATAAGTTGAATTTCCAGCGCAAGTGTTCAATTTCAAACTAAAAAAAACTTAATTTTTAACAGAATACTTGAATTTTCAACGAAAGTTATAAATTTTCAACTAAATATGTGATTTTTTAATGAAATAATTGAATTGTCAATTTAAAAAAAATTTTGTTTTGATCAAATGGTTGAACTTTCAGCGAAAGTGATACATTTTCAACTAGAATCAATTATTTTTAATAAAACAATTATTTATCAACCAAAGAGATGAATCTTTAACTAAAAAGATACATTTTAAACGACTAGTTCAACTTTCAACTAAGTTTGTTGAATTTTTGACCAAAAAAATTACTTTTAAATAAAGTAGTCGAATTTTCAACGAAAGTGATCAATTTTGACCTAAACAAAATTAAATTTTAACTAAATGAGTAATTTCAAAGGGTATAAGTTGAATTTTAAAACCAATAAGAGAATTTTCAACTTAAATGGAGAATCTTTTACTGGAATAGTTGAATTTTTAGCCCAAAATTAATTATTATTTTTCAAAAAAAAAAAAACTATTTTTCAAAAATATTAAAAATTTTATTTATTTAAATTTTTAAATATATATTCACATTTTCAACTAAATGTATGTTTTTTCAAAGAAATAATTCGATTTTCAACTGGAAAAAAAATGATTTTCAATCAAATAATTGAATTTTCAAAGAAAGTGATAAGTTTTGAAATAAAAAAATTCATTTTTAACAAAATAGTTGAATTTTCAATGACAGAGATAAATTTTAAACTAAATAAATGAATTTTTAATTAAAATGTTTAATCTGTAACTATCATAGTTGAATTTTTAACCAAAAATAAATTATTTTCCAACAAAAATACGATTTTTTAACAAAATACATGAATTTTAAAAGAAATATTCTCATTTTAAACTAAATATGTGATTTTTCAACCAAACAATTAAATTTTCAACTTAAAAAAATTATTATTTGACAAAATGGTTGAATTTCCTGCGAAAGTGATAAATTTGGAACTAGAATCAATTATTTTTAATAAAACAATAATTTATCAGCCAAAAAGATGAATCTTTAACTAAAAAGATACAATTTCAACAATTAGTTCAAATTTCTACCAAGTTTGTTGAATTTCAACCCAAAATAAATTATTTTCCAACAAAAAGGTGATTTTTCAACAAAATAAACGAATTTTAAATGAAATATTAACATTTTCAACTAAATATGTGATTGTTCAACTAAAAAAATTACTTTTCGACCAATTGGTTGAATTTTCGACAAAAGTGATAAATTTCCAACTGTAAAAAATTAATTTTCAATAAAATAATTATCTTTCAACCAAAGAGATTAATCTTCAACTAAAAAGTTACATTTTAAACAAGAAGTTCAACTTTCAACCAAGTGTGTTGAATTTTTGACGAAAAAATTATTTTTGAAGAAAGCAGTTGAATTTTCTACGAAAGTGATCAATTTTAAACTAAAAAAAAAAATAATAATAACTTTCATCAAAATAGTTAAATTTTGCACGAAAGTGATGGAATTTCATAGAGGTAAATTTAAATTTTGAACCAATTGACAAATTTTTAACTAAAATATTGAATGTTTACTAGAATGTTGAATCTTTAACTATAATAATTGAATTTTCAACCCAAAATAAATTTTTTTCCAACAAAATAATTGATTTTTCAAACTAAAAAAATTACTTTTCGACCAATTCGTTGAATTTTTGAAAAAAGTGATAAATTTCCAACTGTAAAAAATTAATTTTCAATAAAATAATTATTTTTCAATCAAAGAGATTAATCTTTAACTAAAAAGATATATTTTAAACAAGAAGTTCAACTTTCAACCAAGTTATTATTTATTATTATTATTATTTTAATTTATTTACTCTCTACACTCTAAAGTCCCCTATTTCACCTAAAAATATTCTTTAGGATGACCGTGTGAGGCCTGCTATAACTATTTTAATTTTTAAACAGGTATACCGAGTTGGAGTAGTTTTCAACAAAGTCGGACGGTACCCAATGGGAATTTGTTCCGAAAGTATGAACTGCGATACTGCACTTTTCACATTCAAAGTCGGCAAAGAGGACAACAACGTTCGAGACGGATTAATAAGATCTATCGTTTTTACCTATCATTGAAATTTTCCCTGCTCAGATCAGACAAAATGGCGTGAGCAAAAAAGTAGAATTGTGATATGAAAGAAAATCTGTTGTACATCGATTACCGACCATCGTCCGGACCATTTTTCCGAACCATTGCTCGGACCATTTTTCCGAATCATTGCTCGGACCATTTTTCCGAACCATTGCTCGGACTATTTTTCCGAACCATTGCTCGGACCATTGCTCGAACCATTGTTCGTCAATATAAAAAAAGTTCAAAAACATTTGTACAAATTGAGATACGGTTTAATATTAAATATTAAGCAAAGGCGGGTACATTGCAACTTTGTATCTGTAAGGCACATTCATTATGCACAAATGGTATTTTGCCTTTTTTTAACTTATATTATTATTATTATATATATATATATATATAAATTTCTTATTTCTAGTTGAATTGTACATATTTAACGAAATTGAAAGCTTCCAAGGTACGTCACCGTTTTAAAAAAATCTACAACATCTTTTCACTCCCAATTATATATAGTGAATAATATTTTGAACAAGTCTCATTGTACAAAAATGTCATCATTGTGCTGTTTGTGTGAGTGCAAAAAATCTATTGTACATAACAGTATTCAGTGCAGCGCCCCCCCCCCCCCACAATTATAAATAATCTAACTAAAACTGCAAGCATTTCTGGTAGCTGTTAGATTTTGATATCCTCGTATCAAAGCTTTTGTGGATTCGGTGTTTTTGAGAAAAAAAAATACTAATTATTCTGGTCGTAATCGATTCAAATGTGTTTCTGTAAATACTTTTTCTAGTAGAGTAAATTATGGGAAAAATTAAATATCACCCAGTGAGATTGTTTTCGTTAGTTTCTTGTCAGAGCTTTCAAATTTTCTTTCGTTTTTTAAACAATTTTTTTTTATTTTTACGCAGATGTGAGATTACATTTGCACAATTGTTCGATGATCAAGGCAATACAAATATAGTTTTACCAGGTCTGGTAATATTATCGTTATATTGTATTATATTTTACTTATTCGTTATTTCTCGTTTGAAATGTAAAGTACGTATATGTACAAAAAATAAAAGAACATTGGCTATTTTGTTTAACACAATAAATATGTCATGATTTTATTTCAGGTCATGTGAAAAAATATCTTTTTCTTTATATATCTATTATTGTAATAAAATATTCTTAGAATTTATTTTTTAACAATTTCAATAATAATCTCATTAACACGGTTACGGTATTATTGCTTTCACCGGGTGTCTACTCAAATCCTGAAAAAAAAAAATTACATGACAATTTTATTTAGTTGATTCGCGCCTTTATTATGAATAATGAGGTTTTCAGTCTTTGTAAATATTTAAATGTGTTAAAATAGTATGGTATGTAGAATTAATCATTTTTTTTTTTTCATTTGAGAAAAAAACTATACAATGTGTTTAATTTAGAAAGGTTTGAAATAAATAATACGAAAAAAAAAATTGAAAATTTCTTAAATTTGTTCCTTAAGTCCAGGAATTGGAATAAAAATTCAAAGAAATTTTTATTTGATTTTCAAATACTTGAAATTTAGCTCATAGTGTATTACTAAATTTAATTTAATACTAAATTTAAATGAAATTTTCAATCAAGATGAATTTACTGCAGAAAAGAAGATTTTCGAACAAGTATTTAAATTTTCAACTGAAATGAAGAATCTCAAAGTGGAAGAGTTTAATTTTGAATTTAAAAAGAATTTTCGACTAAAATGGTGCATCTTTAACTGAAATTATTTAATTTTCAACATAAAATAGAAGAATTTTCTACAAAAAATACAATTTTTCAACAGAATACATGAATTTTCAACCACATAGTTGAATTTTAAACTAGAATAAGCGACTTTTTAACTCAAAAGAAATGAATTTTCTAAAAAAAAGGCTTTTTCAACAAAATACATACATTTTTAAACACAACGTTAAATTTTCAATAAAGTACATGAATTTTCAGTAAAATATATAAATGTTCAACAATATACGTGGCTTTTTTAAAAAAAATTAATTTTTAACAAAATAGTCGTATTTTCAATCAAATAATTAATTTTTCAATCAAATACTTGAAATTTTCAGCAAAAGTGATAAGTTTTCAACTAAAATTATGAATCTTTAACTATTTTCGTTGAATTTTCAACCCAATAGAAATTAATTTTTAACGAAAAGACGATTTTTCAACAAAATATATAACTTTTCAACCAAATAATTGAATTTTCAACCATATAGTTGCATTTTCAACGAAAATGGTGTATCTTAAATAGTTAAATTTTCAACCAAAAAAGTGGAAAATTGGAATTTTAATCCAATAATTGAATTTGGAACTAAAATGGTGAATTTTTAGCGGGAACAGTTAAATTTTCAACACAAAAGAGATGAATTTATTGCAAAAAAAATCCGATTGTTCAACGAAACACATGAATTTTCAACTAAAAAAGATGCATTTTCAACCAAATAGTTGAATTTTTAACCAAAGTGATGAAGATTTAAATAAAATGAGGAATCTCAAATTGGAAGAGTTATATTTTGAACCAATAAATTAATTTTTAACTAAAATGTTGAATTTTTAACTGGAATAATTAAATTTTCAACCCAAAAGAAATTAATTTTTAAAATCAAGATGATTTTTCAACAAAATACATGAATTTTTATACAAAACAGTTAAATTTTCACAAAAATACATAAACTTTTAAACAAATATTTTAATTGTCAACAAAATAGATGACTTTTCAACTAAATAATTGAATTTTAAATTTACAAATTTTAATTTCCGTCCAAATAGTTAAATTTTCAACTAAAATAATGAATCTTTAACAGGAATAGTTGAATTTTCAATAAAAAAAATTAATTTATGACAAAAATACGATTTAAAAAATATTCATGAGTTTTTCGACAAAAAGTTAATTTTTCAACAAAAAAGGGGAAAATTTTTAATTAATAATTAATTTTCAACTAAAATGGTGAATCTTTAAAAGGAATAGTTGAATTTTCAACCCAAAATAAATAAATTTATAACAAAAAGACGGTTTTTTAACAAAATACATGAATTTTTAACTGAAAAAGATAAATTTTTAAATCAATGAAAAGTTTATTTGTATTTTCAATTAAAAAAATTAATTATTAAATAAAACTATATATTTTTAATTAAACAAAAATGATGAATTCTCAACGAAAAGTATAATTAATGATATTTCAACCAGAATAGATTTCAATTTATATAAAAAATAGTTAAATACAGTAACAAAAATACGAATTTAAATCAAAATACTTAAATTTTGAACTAAAGAGATGAATTTTCAAATAAAAAGGATAAATTTTCAATCAAATAGGTAAATTTTTAATTTAAAAAAATTTTGAACTAGAAATCTAATAATTATATTTTCAGTTAAAAAAGTTTAATTTTCCATCAAAATAGAAACGAATTTTGAACAAATTAGTTAAATTTTCAACTAAAGAGACGAAAACGATTTTTCAACAAGACTTGAATTTTTTAAAAAATAGTTAAATTTTCAACAAAAAATACGATTTTTCAACCAAAGAATTGAATTTTAAACTAGAAAAAAATAATTTTCGACTAATATGAGGAATCTCAAACTGGAATTTTAAACCAATCCATGAATTTTTCACTAAAATGAGCCATTATCTGCTGAAATAGTTAAATTTTTGAACCAAAAGAAATTAATTTTCTACAAAAAAAAAACAAGATTTTTCAACGAAATACATAAATTTTTAACGAATGTGATGAATTTTCAACTAAAATGAGGAATCTGAAAGTAGAAAAATTTGAATTTTTCAACCCCAAAAAAAATTAATTTGAAACAAAAAGGCGGTTTTTCAACAAAATAGAAGAATTTTTAAAGAAAATATTTAAATTTTCAACGAAATATATGATTTTTCAACCTAATAATTAAATTTTAAACCGAATTCCTTAGTTTGTTTAAAATTTATTTGATGAACTTTCAACAGCAGTTACATTTTCAGTTAAAAAAAAAAAATAATTTTAATAAAAAAAAATAATAACTTCGATAAAAGATTTAACTTTCCAGTAAAAAAAAATTAACTTTCACCCAAAAAAAGGAATTATCAACAACAAATATTTAAATTTTAAACTAAAGACAAGAATTTTGAATAAAAATCATGAATCTTCAAAAATAAAAATAAATAATTTTTCGCAAAAGAGTTTAACTTTCAAACAAGCATGAGTTGAATTCTTAAGCAAAAACATGAATTTTCAACTAAAAACAATCAATTTTCAACAGAAAATATAATAATTAAATTTTCAGTTAAAAAATTAATTTCCACAAAAAAAAACGAATTTTCAACAAAATAGTTCAATCAAGTAATATAAAGCTACTTTTACAAACGAATAAACATTATTATGTAATTTTCTCTCACGAATTAAACAAAATTTGATCACGAACTCCAAAAAAAAAACCGGACCTAAAAAAAAATGTCCTGACATGCAAGTTTTCCAGGTATATAAAAATTTCCTGAAAATTCCATGATTTTCCAGGTAGAATAGACACCCTCTACTAAAATTGGAAGATAATAAATAAATACATTTTTTCTCTCTCGATAAAACCCTAATAAAAATATTATAAATGATTGAAAACTGTAAAATGTCTCAAACATTGTCTCTTAAATTTTACATTTTGTACGAATATTATTCCGTTTGAGTATGTCAATATTTGAGTATTGTTCACTGATTTTCAGTACTGTGTACTCTTCTCTTCAAAAAATTATGATATGTTTACAACTAGATTCATAATCGATATTACTCTCTCTTTCGGAAGAGAAGTAATCACGTCCTTTGAAGTTGCGCATTTTTAAAAACGATGCACAAAAATAAAATATGTCATCGAGCGCATATTTTTGGGGTATAAAATGTCATGATTGTTCTTAATTTTTATGGATAATGAAATCCCAGGTATCACTCCACCTCAGTTTCAACATTTCTTTAGCACTCAGAGGCGTCATTCCGTAACTCAGAGCAGCAAATTTTCGAAAAACGTAAATAATAAAACCGATCCAGGCGACTGTCGTCGTATTGAAAATCGACAACAAGATATTTTGCTTAGAGCGAACCCTGGAAACAGAGAAAATCTTGTATTAGACCTGCTTGAAAATAAAATACAAATTAATTACAAATAACATATATATATTTAACAAAAAAAATCAATAAATAAGAATTCTCAACAAAATTATTCAATTTTAACCATCAAACGGTACACAGGTGCAAATTCGCACTTGAAGTTTTTTTATTTTGTTGGCATTCATGCAAACACAGCTGCAGCCGATTATCCCCATATATATTAAATATATATGTTAAATATGTGTGATATATGCCAGTTGTTTATTATATGTTCGATATATTAAATATTTAATATTAACATTTCAAACAAACGAATTCGCACTAGTGTACCGTTTAGGGTTAAACCTTTAAAACATGGATTTTTCCTACCAAAAAAGATACAGTTTCAATCAAATATATACATTTTCAATTAAAAAAGATAAATTTTCATACTAAAACTAAATATAGTTTAATTTTCAAGAAAAAGTAAATTTTAAAGAAAAAAACGAGTTTTCAGCCAAGTTAATTTTCAACCAAAAATATGAATTTTTGACCAAATAATGGAATTTTCAAGCTAAAAGATAAATTTTCTTAAAAAAAAAAGAATTTTAAACTAAATTCATTTTTTTCAACCAAAGAAATGAATTATTAACAAAAAATAAAATGAAAATCGAATAGTTAAAAGTGAATTTTCAAATGAATTCATCTAATATGATCAGCTTTCTACCAAAAATAAAAAATAAACGATTTTTCAATAGAATAGTTAAATTTTCAACCACAGAAATTGATTTTAAAACATAAAGATGTTTCAACTAATGAGAATACTCTTCTACCAAAAAAGACAGATTTTCCAAAAATAGTTTTTTTTGCATAAAAAAATTTTTTAACCAAAAATAGAAGAACTAAATTTTCAGTTGAAACATTAAATTTTCAACCAAAAAAATGGATTTTCTACCAAACAATATACAGTTTTAATCAAAGATAAGCTTTTTTAATTAAAAAAGATAAATTTGTATACCAAAACTAGAATAATTCACTTTGAAGTTAGAAAATAAATTTTAAATAAAAAACGAGTTGAAGTGATAAATTTTCAACCAAAAATATGATTTTTTGTACCAAATAGTGGAATTTTTAGTACAAAATATGAATTTTTTATTTAAAAAAAAAAAAACGAATTTTTCACTAAATATATTTTTTTCAACCAAAGAAATGAATTCCTGACAAAAAATAAATGGAAAATTGAATTATTACAGAGCATTTTCAACTAAAATTAGAAACCTTCGACTAAATAAAATACAAATAATTTTTAACCAAATATATTAATTCTTATCTAAAAAGATGAAAATTTTACTAATGAGAGTACTCTTCTACGAAAAATGACACATTTTCAAAAAGTAGCTTTTTTTCATAAAAGTAAATAATTTTTTTAATCCTGAATAGAAAAATTAAATATTTAGTTAAAACAATTAATTTTGAACAAAAAAATGAATTCTCAACAAGATTTATACATTTTCAATTTAAAAATATAAGTTTTCATACCAAAATTAAACATAGTTCAATTTTCAGTTAGAAAAATAAATTTTAAAGAAAAAAAAATCGAGTTTTCAGCAAAATAATTTTTCAACGAAAAATATGAATTTTTGACTAAATAATAGAATTTTAAACCCAAAAGATAACTTTTCTATGAAAACAAAAAGAATTGTAAAATTAAATTAATTTTTTTCAACAAAAAAATGAACTCTTAACAAAAAATAAAATGAAAATCGAATTGTTAAAAATGAATTTTCAACTAAATTCAACTAAAAGATAAACTTTAAATCAAAAATTGAAAATAAACGAATTTTCAACAAAATATAAAACGTTTTTAATCGCAGAAATTAATTTTTACCCAAAAAGATAAAGATTCTACTAATGAGAGTACTCTTCTACGAAAAATGACACATTTTCAAAAAGTAGTTTTTTTTCATAAAAGAAAATAATTTTTTTAACCGTAAATAGAAAAATTAAATTTTCAGTAGAAATAATCTATTTTTAACAAAAAAAAATGAATTCTCAACAAAATTTATACATTTTCAATTAAAGAATATAAATTTTCATACCCAAAACTAAATATAGTTTAATTTTGAGTTAGAAAAGCAAATTTTAAAAAAACGAAAATAAAATGAATTTTCAGCAAAATTAATTAATTTTCAACTAAAAATAGAAATTTTCAAGCAAAACTGAAATCTTCATTTAAAAGAAAATTAATTTTCAACTAAAAAAAGAATTTTTAGCCAAATAAATTAATGTTTAATCACAGTGATGAGTTTTCAACAAAAAATATGATTTTTTTTGACTAAATAGTACAATTTTAGACCTAAAAGATGAATTTTCTTTAAAAAAAGGAATTTTTTTAAACAAAAAAATGAATTCTTAACAAAAATGATAAATCTTTAATTAGTAAAATTTAATTTTTAACCAAGTACATAGATGTTCAATTAAAATAAAAAATTGTCTGCCAAAAATAAAAAAGAAATAAATAGAAAAATTAATACAACAATAGTTCCGTTTTCAATGAAAAAGATGAATTTTCGACAAAAAAAAATAATTTTTAACAAAATTTATTTTTTCCAATCAAAAAAATGAATTCTTAACAAAAAATAAACGGAAAATTGAATCTTTAAAGTGAATTTTCAACTAAAATGATAAATCTTTAACTAATTTTTAATAAAAAATAGAAGAATTGAATAAAAATTTAATTTTTAATGAAAAATAGAAGAACTCAATATTCAGTTGAAACAATCAATTTTAACAAGTAAAATTAATTCTCAACAAAAAATTCATTTTAAAACCCAAAAAATGAATTTTCTACCAAACAAGATACAATTTTAATCAAATAAATACATTTTCAATTAAAAAAGATAAATTTATATACCAAAACTAGAATAGTTTAATTTGCAGTTATAAAAGTAAATGTTAAACGAAAAAAAGAACGACTTTTAAAAAAATTAATTAATTTTCAACTCAAAATATAAATTTTCAAGCAAAACTGGAATAGTTAGATCTGTAGTTATAGAAATTTATTTTTAACTAAAAAGAAACGAATTTTTAGTCAACGAAAATTCATGTTTAATCACAGTGATAATTTTGCAACCAAAAATATAAATTTTTGAACAAATAGTGGAATTTTTAATCCAAAAGATGAATTTTCTATTAAAAAAAATAGTAATTTTTAACCCAATACTTTTTGTTTTCAACCAAAGAAATTAATTTTTAATGTTAAAGTGAATTTTCAACAAAAAAGTGTAATTTTTAACCAAATACATGCATTTTCAACTAAAAAGATAAATTTTCGATGAAAATTAAAAAATAAACGATTTTTTATCAGAATAGTTACATTTTCAACCACAGAAATTAATTTTTTAACAAAAATATGTTTCTAATAAAAAAAGACGGATTTTCACAATTTGTTTTCTATACAAAAATTATTTTTCAAGCGCAAATGGAAGAATTAAATTGTTTGTTAAAATAATTTATTTGCAACCAAAAAATGAATTCTCAACAAAATAATTCAATTTTCAACCCAAAAAAGCTGAATTTTCTATTTAAAAAAAAAAACGAATTTTTATATTAATATTTTGTTTCGATAAAAGAAATTAATTCTTTACAAAAAATAGAACACATACTTAAATTTTCTACGAAACAGAACATTTTTTAACGAAAAAGATTAAATTTCCATCAAAAAAGATAAGTTTCCCACAAAAAATGGAATTCTTAAAATGAATTTTCCACTAAAATGATAAATCTTTATCTACAAAAATTTAATTATTCACCAAATACATGCATTTTCAACTTAAAAGATCAATTTTCTGCCAAAAATAACAAAGAAACAAATTATCAATCACAAAAATTAATTTTTAAACAAAAATATGTTTAAAAAAATATTAGTTTTTTTTCCATGAAAAATGATTTTTTAACCGCAAATAGAAGAATTAAATTTTTTGTTGAAACAATTAATTTTCAAACAAAATAAATTAATTTTTAAAAAAATAATTCAATTTTCAACCCAAAAAATGAATTTCCTACCAAACAAGAAACAGTTTCAATAAAATATTTGTATACATTTTCCATTGAAAAATATAAATTTTCATAACAAAACTAAATATTTTAATTTGCATTAAAATCACTTTAAAAAATTAAATTTCAAATAAAATTCACTAAAAAAAATTAAATTTCAAATAAAAAGAAACGAATTTTCAACCAAGAATATTATTTTTTGACCAAACAGTGAAATTTTCAACCCAAAAAAGATGAATTTTCTATTAAAGAAAAAAAAAGAATTTTTAACGTCATATTTTTTTCGATCAAAGAAATCAATTCTTAACAAAGAATAGAATACATACTTAAATTTTCTACAAAACAGAATATTTTTTGATGAAAAAGATTAAATTTCTATCAAAAAAAAGGTAAGTTTTCCACAAAAAATGGAATTTTTAAAGTGAATTTTCCACTAAAATGATCAATCTGTACCTAAAAAAAATTTAATTTTTAACCAAATACATGCATTCCCAAGTAAAAAAAAAATAAAATTTCTACCAAAAATAACAAATAAACAAACTTTCAACCAAAACTAGAATAATTCAATTTGCAGATAGAAAAGTAAATTTTAAACCAGCAAAAAAACGAGTTTTCGTCAAAATTAATTAATTTTCAACTAAAAATGTAAATTTTCAAGCAAAACTGGAATAGTTTCATCTTTACTTGAAAAAATTAAATTTCAACTAAAATGAAACGAATTTTCTATTTAAAAATAAAACTAATTTTTAACTTAATATTTTTTTTATGAAAGAAATGAGTTCTTGAAAAAAATGAAATACATACTTGCATTTTCTATAAAACAAAACATTTTTTAACGAAAAAGATTAAATTTCTATCAAAAAATATAAGTTTCCCAGAAAAAATGGAATTTTCAAAGTGAATTTTCCACTAAAATAATAAATTTTTAATTACAAAAAATTTAATTTTCTACTAAAAAGATAAATTGGCTACCAAAAATAATAAAGAAACAAATTTTCAACCACAGAAATTAATTGTTTTTTTTTATTTCATAAAAAATTGATTTTTTACCAAAAGTAGAATTATATTTTCAGTTAAATCAATCAATTTTCTACCAAAAAAGATACAGTTTCAATAAAAAAAAATTCGTACCAAAACTAGAATAATTCAATTTGCAGTTAAAAAAGTAAATTTTAAACCAGCAAAAAAACGAGTTTTCAGCAAAATTAATTAATTTTCAACAAAAAATATAAATTTTCCAACAACATTGGAATAGATACATCTTCATTAAAAAAAATTAATTTGCAACTATTTTGAAATTTAAAATAGTTTATAAAGTTCCATTCGAAAATTTCTAATTATTTGAAAAACTTAACAATTGAACTTCTAAACTAAAAAAAAAAGGTTTAAATCACACTTATTTTAATCTGTATCAAATTATTTAATATTTCAAGTGATTGGATATTTTTTTTTCTAAAAATGTTTTTAAATTTCCGGTCAAAAAATAAATTCATTGTCATTTTCCGTTTTTTTGAGGTCTAAAAAAATTCCTATTAACTTTCCTTTAATAAATAACATATAATAAATATAAATAATCGCTACTCAATATATACTCTATACATATTTTTGAATTTTCTTGAATTATTTTGAAATATTTCGGGGTATTTTTACAGATTCCCAGAAATTTTTAATACATTTCAATAATCTGAACAGACTTTTAAAAATTTTAGGAAATCTTCAAAACATCTATGGAATTTTCTAGAGATTTTAAAAGTTTCTACGAATTTCAAAGATTTAAAAATATTTTATTGAATTTTAAAAGATTCCAAGAATTTTAAAAATTAATTTGAAGTACATTTAAATGATTTTCACAGATTTTTAAATATCATTCGCAGTTTATTTAGAATTCGCCCTGAATTCTTTTCAACTTATCCCGAATTCTTAAAATTTTTTTTTTTTTTATTTCCAAATTCACGCAATTCTCTTTAATTTTTCTATGCTCATTTCAAACTTACTCATTTCAATGAATTTTTTCATATTTTTAAATTGTCTTTTAAATTCTGTTTAATTTTTGTAAATAAATTTCATCGAATTCTTCTCCACTTTTTTTGCTAGAAATTAGTAGGGTTTCAAAGATTTGAAATTCACCCTAAATTCTTATAAATTAAACCTAAACTTATTTTATATCCTTTGGAATTCTTTTAATTATCTTGAATTTTTCTAAATTTACTCAATTTCATTTAATTCAAAGGATCTAAAAAAATTTTTTAATTTTGTATACAAGGGATCCTGAATTTTTCAACCTTTTAGCGAGAAAAAAGCAACCTTTTGTTCCTATATTTTATCCCATAGGGACTGTGAGGCCTGAAAAAATAAATTTTTTAAATTTTAAATCGACTTTTTAAACTCACCTGATTAAATAGTAAAGATGATCTAAAGTGCCAGCTGTTAATAAAACTTTGTAGATAAATGCGGGCAAATAATGGTGCAGAAAGAGAGTTCTCTCGACAAACAGGTAAGGCAGGTAGTGCAAAAAATATCCAGTTAATAAAACTTCACCCGTGGTGACAAATTTATTCCATTCAGTCTCGGAAATATCGTAGCAAAATCTTCGACGTCGCATTAAATAGAAAATCAAGAGCCCTGAGTAAATAATCACGGCAATCGTTCCAGAATACCAAATTGCTAAGTTGCCCAACAAATGAATTTGTGCCTAAAAAGAAAATATTCTTGGTAAGAATATTCCATTTTTAACAAAACTGATGAATTTTTCATCAAATATTAGATTTTTCAACCAAAAATGAATAATTCAAAAAAATATATTTGAATTTTTAAAGGATTTTTCAATCTAATAGTTCAATTTTCAACCAAGAAAATAGATTTTCTACCATTAATTACGTATAAAATAGAAGAATGAACGTGAGGTAGTACTTTGAGACTTTAATGAGAATTTTTGCGCATTTTGAATTAGGATTTTTCCATAAAAAGACACATTTTCAACAAGGTTCATGCATTTTGATCTTAACAAGATCAATTTGCAGCGAAAATTAGGATAGTTAAAATTAAAAAAAAAATGTTCAACAAAAAAAAAACAATTTTCAACAAGAGTTTTTTTGCGTCCAAAAAAATTATTTTTCAACCAAAAATTGAAGAATTAAATTTTCAGTTATAATCAATTTAAAAAAAAACTCATCAAAATAAGTCAATTAAGTCAGTAAAAATTAATTAACTATCAATTGAAAATGTAAATTTGCAAGCAAAAATATGATAGTCACATCTTCAGTTAAAAAAAAGAATTTTCAACTAAAAAGAAAAGAATCTAAACCAAAGAAATTAATTTATAATCACAATGTTGAATTTTCAACCAAAAATATGAATTTTTCATCAAATAGTGGAATTTTCTACAAAAAAGATAATTTTTTAATGAAAAAGATTCAATTTCTCTTAAAAAGGTAAATTTTATACTAAATTTTCAACAAGATATTTACATTTTTAACCAAAAAGGTAAAATTTCAACTAAAAATAGAATAATTAATTAGATAATTTTTTAACGAAAAAGATTAAATTTCTCTTAAAAAGGTAAATTTTATACTAAAAATGGAATAGTTTAAGTAAATTTTCAACTAAAATTATAAATCTTCAACTTAAAAAATACATTTTCTTAAAAAAATAAAATAGTAACATTTTCATTTAATAAAATAAATTTTCAACAAGATATTTAAATTTTCAACCAAAGAAAATAATTTTTAACCAAAAAGATAAAATTTCAACTAAAAATAGAATAGTTAAGTTTTCAGTAAAAAAAATTTCAATAAAATAAAAAAAAAATAGATGACTTTTTAATCAAATAGATGGATTTTTCACCAAAAATAGAAATGTTTAAAAATAAGATGAACTTTTTACCAAAAAAGACGAAATTTCGTCGAAAAATGTATTATTTGAGTACAAAACATTTTTTAGATTTAACAAATTAGGACTTTTTCATAAAAAAAGACTAATTTTTAACAAGGTACAAGAATTTTCATCGAAACAAAATTAATTTTCAACCAAAATTAGATTAGTTAAAATGTTAAAAATCAGTTAATCAGAATTTTTGCGCATTTTGATTTAGGATTTTTAAACAAAAAAAAAACAATTTTCAATAAGAGTTTTTTTTCGTCCAAAAAAATTATTTTTCAACCAAAAATTGAAGAATTAAATTTTCAGTTAAAATAATCAATTAAAAAAACTTAACAAAATAATTCAATTTTAAACCCGAATGATGAAATTTCTATTTAAAAAGATACAATTTCAATCAAATATGTAAATTTTCAACTAAAAATGAACTAGTTTAAGTGAATTTTCAACTAAAATTATAAATCTTCAACTTTAAAAATACATTTTGTACAAAAAATAAAATAGTAACGTTTCCATTTAGTCAAATAAATTTTCAACAAGATATTTAAATTTTTAACCAAAGAAAATAATTTTTAACCAAAAAGATAAAATTTCAACTAAAAATAGAATAGTTCAATTTTCAGTAAAAAAATTTCAATAAAATAAAAAAAGTAGACGATTTTTTAATCAAATAGTTGGGTTTTTCACAAAAAATAGAAATGTTTAAAAATAAGATGAACTTTTTACCAAAAAAGACGAATTTTGGTCGAAAAATGTATTGTTTGAGTACAAAAAATTTTTTAGAATTAACAAATTAGGACTTTTGCATTAAAAAAATTAGAATATTAAAATGTTAAAAAATAAATGTTCAACAAAAACAAAAAAAGAACCATTTTAAACAAAATAGTTTTTTTTTCATCAAAAAAATTATTTTTCGACCAAAATAGTTTTATTTTCATCCAAAAAAATTATTTTTTAACAAAAAATTTAAGAATTAAATTTCCAGTTAAAACAATCAATTAAAAAAAAAACTTAACAAAGTAATTCGCTTTTAAACCCAAATGATGAATTTTCTACTCAAAGAATACAGTTTCAATAAAATACATAAATTTTTAACTGAAAAAGCTAAATTTGCAACAACAAAAATAGGATAGTTTAAATTTGCAGTCAGAGAAGTAAATTAAAAAAAAAGAAACAAGTTTTCAGGAAAATTAATTAATTTCCAACTGAAAATATAAATTTTGAACAAAACTGGAATAGTTACACCTTCACTTAAAAAAATTAATTTCCAACTAAAAAACTAAAAAAAAAAGAATTTTTAGCTAAAGAAATTAATGTTTAATCACAGTGACGAGTTTTCAACCAAAAATATGAATTGTTTGCCAAATAGTGAAATTTTCAACACAAAAGATGAATTTTCTACAAAAAAAAAATTAATTTTCAACTAAATTGCTTGTTTTTCTTAATAAACAAAATTAATTCTTAAATAAAAATATAATAGTTAAATTTTTCAACGAAAAAGATGACATTTCTATTAAAAAGGGTAAATTTTCAACAAAAAATAAAATAAAAATATTTTCAGTTAGTAAAATAAATTTTCAACGAAAAAAAAAATGAATTTTGAACAAAATATTTAAATTTTTAACCAGAGAAATGAATTTTTAACCAAAAAGATAAAATTTTAACTAAGAATGTAATAGTTATATCATCAATAAAAAAATGTCAATAAAATAAATTGAAATAAAATAGATTATTTTTAAATCAAATAGTTGGATTTTTCACAAAAAATAGAAATGTTTAAAAGTAAGATTAACTTTTTACCGAAAAAGACGAATTTTCAACCAAAAAGTTGAATTTTCAATTGAATAAAAAAGATAAATTTTCCACTAAAATTATACATCGTGCATTAAAACATTCCATTTTTAATAAAGTAGTTTGACTTTCAACCAAAAAAGTCATGTTCGTCGAAAAATGTATTAATTGAGTACGAAACATTTTTTTAAATCTAAAATAGTTGAATTCATCAACAAACCAAATTTTTACCTAAATGGATACATTTAAAACCAAATAGTTGAATTTTTCACCGAAAATAGAAATGTTTAAAAAAGAAAATTAATTTTCCATTAAAAAATACTAATTTTTAACCAAAAGTTGCATTTTTCATTAAAAGATATTAATTTTTTATTTTAAAAAATGCCTTTTTAACAAAATAGTTCAATTTTCAACTACTTGTAACAAAATGTTTCCGCTTTCAAATAAGTGAGTTGTATTTTTTACAAAAAAATATGAATTCTCAAACAAAAATGTAATAGTATTTCAATAAAATACACTTTTTTTAAAACCAAAAACAGTTGAATGAAACCAAAAGAGACGAATTTCCAACAAAAACGTTTAATTTTTAGCAAAATAGTATAATTTTGAAAACAAATATTTAATTTTTAATTGAATTTTCAATCTAATAGTTAAATTTCCTACCAAAGAAGTGAATTTTCACCCAAAAAGATGAATTAATAACCAGAGATTAATGTTCTACCACACAGACGAATTTTCAACAAAATGAAATTCCAACCAAAAAAAGATAGATTCGCAACTAAAAATGTAATAGTTGATAGTTCAATAACGACAGATTTTAGTTTAAAATCAAAGACACTTGACATTAGAAAAAAGACGAATTTTCAGTAAAAAATTGTACAATTTTCCATCAAACATTTGAATTTTTAACCAAAAAAAAAAAAATTTTCAACCAAAAAGATAAATTATTCGCCGAAAAGATTAATATTCTAGCACAAAAAAACAATTTAAAAAAAATGAATTTTCAATCATACTTCTTGGTTAAAAATTTAACTTTTTTGTCCAAAATTCTTTTCCTTTGCTAGAAAATTCAGCAATTTGATTGAGATTTTTTTCTTTCTAGATTATCCAATCTTTTTTTTGGTTGAAAATATTAATATTTTGTTGAAAATTCATCTTTTTGGTTTAAAATTTCATCAACTCATGTAAAATTTTCACCTTTTTAGTTACAAATTTAACTGCCTGGTTAAAAATTAATCTCTTTCAAATAAAAATGGACTTTTTTCTTGAAAAATGGTAATTGCGGGTTGAAAATTTGACTGTTTTGTAGAAAATTCGTAGTTTTGGCTTAAAAGCTGAACTTATTTGAAAACGGAAGTACTTTGTTAAAAGAAGTTGAAAATTCAACTACTTTTGCTAAAAATGCAGTTTTTTTATTAAAAATTAATGTCTATTAGTGAAAAATGCAACTCTTAGTTGAAAATTCGTATTTTTTAATGGAAAATTAATCTTCTTTGTTACAAATTTCTATTTTCGGTGAAAAATCCAACTATTTGTTTGGAAATTTGTCTCTTTTAGATGAATTCAACTGTTTTAGATTTAAAAAATGTTTTGCACTCAAATAATACATTTTTCGATTAAAATTCATCTTTTTTGGTTGAAAGGCAAATTACTTAAATAAAAATGAACTGTTTTAATGCACGATGCATAATTTTGGTGGACATTTTATCTTTTTGATTGAAAGTTTAACTCTTTTGTTGAAAATTCTTCTTTTAATTAAAAATCCAACTTTTTCGTTGAAAATTGGTCTTTTTCGGTAAAAAAAATTAATCTTATTTTTAAACATTTCTATTTTTGGTGAAAAATCCAACTACTTGATTAAAAAATCATCTATTTTGTTTTAATTTATTTTATTGAAATTTTTTTTACTGATCATTTAACTATTCTATTTTTAGTTAATACTTCAACTTTTTGGTTAGAAATTAATTTTTTTGGTTGAAAATTTAAATATTGTGTTGAAAATTCGTTTCTTTTTTGTTTGAAAATTTATCTTTTAAGTTGAAGTTTCATAATTTTATTTAAAAATTCACTTTAACTGCTCCGTTTTTTGTTGAAAATTTACCTTTTTTGATAGAAGTGTAATCTTTTCCGTTAAAAATTGATCTTTTTGGTAGAAAATTTAACTATTCTATTTTTTGTAGAGAATTCCTTTCTTCATTAAGAAAAACAAACTATTTAGTTGATAGAAAGTTAATCTTTTTCGTTGAAAATTCCACTATGTAGTAAAAAATTCATATCTTTGGTTGAAAATTCAACATTGTGATTAAAAATTAATTTCTTTTTAGTTGAAAATTAATAGTTTTAACCAAAGATTTAAATATTCCATTTTTACTTAAAAATTTACATTTTTATTGATAATTAATCAATATTTCTAAAAACTCGTTTTTGTTGTTATTCTAAATTTATCCTTTTTAGTTGAAAATTTATATATTTGATTGAAACTGTTTTCTTTTTGGTGGAAAATTCATCTTTTGGGTTTAAAATTAAATGATTTTAATTAGAATTTATTTGTATTTTTTTGGAAATTGATATTTTTAAATGAAAATTTAATTCTTCTAATTTTGGTCAAAAATTGATTTGGTTTAGATGAAAATTCATGTAACTTGTTGAAAATGAGTATTTTTTTAATGAAAAAATCCTAAGTTTTTAAATCTAAAAAAAGTTTTGCACTCAAATAATACATTTTTCGACGAAAATTCATCTTTTTTTATTTAAAGTCAAATTACTTTATTAAAAACGAATTGTTTTAATGCACGATTCATAATTTTAGTGGAATTTTTTCTTTTTGATTGAAATATTAAGTCTTTAGTTGAAAATTTTTCTTTCAATGGAACATTCAATTTTTTGGTTGAAAATTCATTTTTTTGGTAGGAAATGTAAGTATTAGATTGAACATTCCTTTAAAAATTCAAATATTTGTTTTCAAAATTATACTACTTTGCTGAAAATTAAACTATTTTGTTGAAAATTCGTCTCTTTTGTTTTAATTCAACTGTATTTGGTTTTTAAAAAAGTTTATTTTATTGAAACACTAACTATTACATTTTTGTTTGAGAATTAATATTTTTTTAAAAAAATACAACTCGCTTATTTGAAAGAAATGATCATCTTTTAGTGAAAAATTTAACTTTTTGTTGAAAATTCCACTATTTGGTCAAAAATTCATACCTTTAATTCAAACTTCAACATTGTAATTAAAAATTAATTTCTTTTTAGCTAAACATTAATTGTTTTAACTGAAGATCTAACTATTCCATTTGCGTTTGAAATTTTACATTTTTAATTGATAATTAATTAATTTTGCTAAAAACCCGTTCTTTTTTTCATTGTAAATTTATCTTTTTTAGTTGAAAATTTATATATTTGATTTAAAATGTATCTTTTTTGGCAGAATATTCATTTTTTGAGTTTAAAATTGCATGATATAATTTAGAATTTTTCGCTGTTCTTGTTAAAAATTGATTGTTTTAACTGAAAATTTAATTCATCTATTTTTGGTTGAAAAATAATTTTTTTTATAAAAAAAAGAACTATTTTGTTGAAAATTTATTTTATAATATTTTAACTATTCTGATTTTGGTTGCAAATTAATCTTGTTTAGACAAAAATTCATGTACATTGTTGAAAATGAGTCTTTCTAATGAAAAAATTTTACCTTTTTGATTGAAAGTTTAACTTTTTTGTTGAAAATTTATTGGTTGAAAATTCGTCTTTTTCGGTGAAAAATAATTCTTATTTTGATATATTTCTATTTCTGGTGAAAAATCCAACTAGTTGGTTAAAAAGTCATCTATTTTGTTATTTTTTCATTTTATTGACATTTTTTTACTGAAAATTTAAGTATTGTATTTTTAGTTAAAACTTCATTTTTTTGGTTAAAAATTTAACTATTTGGTTAAAAATTCTATACCATTCTTTGTTGAAAAATTACCTTTTTTGATAGAAGTGTAATCTTTTCCGTTAAAAATTAATCTTTTTCTAGAAAATTTAACTATTCTATTTCTTGTGAAGAATTATTTTTTTTGTTTGGCTAAGAAAAAAAACTATTGAGTTGAAAATTCATCTTTTTTGTTGAAAAATCCCACTATTTGGTCAAAAATTCATATTTTTGGTTAAAAATTCAACATTGTAATTAAAAATTAATTTCTTTTTAGTAGAAAATTAATTGTTTTAACTGAAAATTTAATTCTTCTATTTTTGGTTGAAAAATAATTTAAAAGAAACTATTTTGTTGAAGATTGTTTTTTGTTTTTGTTGAACATTTAATTTTTTAACATTTTAACCATTCTAATTTTGGTTGAAAATTGATATTGTTTAGATGAAAATTCATGTACTTTGTAGAAAATTAGTCTTTTTTTAATGAAAAATCCTAATTGTTTAAATCTAAAAAATGTCTTGCACTCAAATAATACATTTTTCGACGAAAATTAATCTTTCTTGATTAAAAACAAATTTTTTTAACGCACGGTGTATAATTTTAGTGGAAATTTTATCTGTTTGATTGGAAGATTAATTCTTCAATTCTTCAAAGCAAGATTCAATTTTTTTGGCACAAAATTTAACCATTAGATTGAAAATTCCTTTAAAAATTCAAATATTTGTTTAAAATTATACTGCTTTGCTGAAAATTAAACTATTTTGTTGGAAATTCGTCTCTTTCATTCATTTAACTATTTTTGATTTAAAAAAGTATATTTTATTGAAATAATAACTATAACATTTTTGTTTGAAAATTTATATTTTTTTTTGTAAAAAAAATACAACTCACTTATTTGAAAGTGGAACTACTTTGTTAAAAGAAGTTGAACATTCAACTACTTTTGTTAAAAATGCAATTTTTTGAATTAAAAATTATTACCTTTTAGCGAAAATTCAACTTTTTGATGAAAATATGTATTTTAATGGAAAATACAATTTTTTGGTTGAAAATTCGTTTTTTTCGGTGAAAGATAATTCTTATTTTTAAATATTTCTATTTCTGGTGAAAAATCCAACTATCTGGTTAAAAGGTCATCTATTTTGTTATTATTTCATTTTATTAAACAATTTTTAAATGAAAACGTTATTATTTTATTTTTTGTGGGAAATTGATCTTTTAAGTTTAAGATTCATAATTTTAGTAGAAAATTCACTTTAATTATTTCATTTTTTGTTGAAAATTTACCTTTTTTAATAGAAGTGTAATCTTTTCCGTTAAAAATTTATCTTTTTTTTGAAAAAATTTAACTATTCAATTTTTTATAAAGAATTCTTTATTTTTTGCTGAGAAAAAAAAACTATTAAGTTGAAAATTCGTTTTTTTTAATAGAAAATTCATCTTTTGTGTTGAAAATTCCACTATTTGGTCAAAAATCCATATGTTTGGTTGAAGATTCAACATTGTGGTTAAAAATGAATTTCTTTTTAGTTAAAAAATATTTTTTTATGAAGAATAAACTATTTTATTAAAAATGGTTTTTTGTATTTGTTGAAAATTTATTTTTTCACATTTTAACTATTCTAAGTTTTGGCTGAAAATTGATCTTGTTTAGATAAAAAATTCACGTACCTTGTTGAAAACGAGTCTTTTTTTAATGAAGAAATCCTCATTTTTTAAATCTAAAAAATGTTTTGCAGTCAAATAATACATTTTTGGACGAAAATTCATCTTTTTTTTTGTTGAAAGTTAAACTACTTTATTACAACCCAGCATACGTAAACGGTACACTGGTGCGAATGTGTTTGTATGCAATGTTAATATTAAATATTTAATATATTGAACATATAATAAACAACTAGTATATATCACACATATTTAACATATATATTTAATATATGCGGAGATAAGCCGCTGCAGCTATGTTTACATGAATGCCAACAAAATAAAAAAGCTTCAAGTGCGAATTCGCACCAGTGTACCATTCGAGAGTTAAACAGGACTTGTTTTAATGCACGATGCATAATTTTAGTGGAAAATTGATCCTATCAATTGAAAATTTCACTCTTTTCTTGAAAATTCTGCTTTATAAGATTCTATAAGACTTAGAGCATGATACTCACATTGCTTTTAGTAGAAACCCAATAGGCAATACCCCTCGTCATCAGTGGCCACTCCAAAGGTCCGCTAGAGTACATATGACTATTCTGCGCCTCCTGGCCATCAAACAGCATCTTAATCTGCAACTCGAGAAACTTTTCCCAAAAAGTTAGAGTCGTCGCTTTCAGCGGTATCATCTCCGCATTGATCAATTCCCGTTCCCGCTGCTTCTGGTCCTCACTCCTCGTATACCTGTGCTCCTCCACATTCCAAATTGCATTCGACTGCTCAATCATTCTGTCAGCGACAACCTCGTGCTGATTGAATCCCCAATCCGGCAACTGCCTCCCACTAAACTTCATCGCGCATTCCGTACTCACATGAATCAGTCGCACCTGACTCTGAATGGCATGCCAGACACTGCCAGATTGATCTCGATTAGCGATCTCGACTCGCCACAAATTCTGGGCCGGCATCGACACATTGTAGTCGATGTAACAGGAGATTTCTTGACTCTGCGGTGTCATTGGCGCTGCTATGTCATGCGAGTTCAGCGCCCGACTCGTGATTCCGTGAACGAGCTGGATCACGTCGCCGTGTTTTATCGGCTCGCTCGGTTTCGTCACCACCAAGTCGTTGATCTCCGGCCGTTTGACGATCCACCAATTATTCACGTCCTTGAATGAGTAGCAGGTCACCTGCTGCTGATGAGAACTTCCACGCTTGTCGGGATAGCGCAGAGGGTAGACTTGATTGTGACTGTGTAGCCAGCAAGCTCTTCCGTAGGTGTGACGGAGAGTGATTTGCGAGCCGTGAGTCACTTCCAGCGGCTGGCCTTTTGTGATACTCGCCAAGCCTCCCTCGAGGCTCGCTTGGAAGGCACTGGTCATTACGGAATCGTGAGGTCCGGCTTTCGTTAGGAGGGACAAGTGGATGTAAAATATTCCCAGGTAGACTGAGAAAATGACGGTTGAGAGGACGAAGAGCCGGGCGAGTAAGTGGCCCCAGAGGGCCAGATTTGAGAGGGTTTTTCTTGGGAGCAGACTCCAGTAGTCTCGGCCGATCAGGACGAGAGCGAGGAATAAGGAATAGAAACCCACGTACTTGACACTGTAAAGGAGAATCTAGGTTTACCGATACGATTTTTCATTTTACGCTCCTTTCCCGCTCAAGCTTAAAATGACTAAGTTTTCGATAAAAAAGACGAATTTAAAAAGAAATGAATTTTTAACAAAATAAATAAATTTTTAACCATAGCAATTTTTCTTCTGCAATATTATGCAATCTTGAGTCATGTACGTAATTTTTGTGAATTCGCGAAAACTTTCTCCTGAAGATTATCTTTTTAGTTATAAATAGTATTATTTTGTTGAAAATTTAACCACTGTTTTTTTAAAAGGCATCCTTTTTGGTTTCACTTTGAAATAATAAGTTGATCATTTTTATTTTTATTTGTTAGTTAAAAATTCAACTCTTTTCGTGAAACATCAACCTTTCGTTTAAAATTCATATTTTGTTTCTGACAAGTCAACTGAAATCTTTTTTGGATTAAAACTAATTTTTCTAAAAATTTGTCTTTCAGATTTAAAATGTTATTTTTTTTTTGTAGAAATATTACATCTTTCTTTGAAAAAAATGCAACTGCTTTGCTGAAAATTCATATTTTTGAGTTGAAAAGTAAACTGAAATCTTTTTTGATGAAAATTCAACTCTTTTTTTTTTGGTAAAATTGTCTTTTTGATTTAAAAATTACAATGTTTTATCAGAGTTTTGATTTTTTGAAAGTAAATTTCAACTGCTAGGTTAAAAAATCTTAAAATCTTGTTTAAAACTCATAATTTTTTGTTAACAATTCGACTATTTAACAGAAAATGAACATATTGTTTAAAATTCTTATCTTGATGTTTGAAAGTGAACTCGAATTTTTTTCGGATGAAAATTTAACTATTTTTTAAACTTTTTTTAATTCATATGTTTTAGAATAAATTTCATGTTTCTTAAATAAAAAGGAATATCAATTTTCTAAAAAAAACTGAATTTCCAACTGAATAGTTAAATTTTGAAATTAAAGCAATCCTTTTTCAAATAAAAATGAAACAGTTAAATTTTCAGACTGAAAATAAAACTAAATTATTAACCAAAAAAATACAATTTTCAACAAAATAGTCAATTATACTGTTAAAGATTAATTATCGATTAAATTTATGAATCTTCAACCAAAAAACATTAATTTTACAAAAATAGTTTCACTTTCCATCAAATATTTTAATTTTCAATAAAAAGATCAATTTTCAACCTAGCTAACTTTTCGGCTAATCGAAAACAAAAATATTTCGTTAAAAATCCATGTATTTTATTAAGAAGTTGTATTTTTTTTGTAAAAAATTAATATTTTTATTTGAAAATTAATCTTCTTCTTTAAAAATTCATCATTTTGGTTGAAAATTAATGTTTTCAACTAAAAGTTGAACTATTCCATTATTTGTTAAAAATTGATATATTTAGTGCAATTTTTAAAGATGAATTTTCATTTAAATTGAAGAATCTTTATTTAAGAAAATTAATTTTTAACAAAGTAGTTTAACTTTCAACCAATAACTTAAATTTTCAACCCAGAAGATGAATTCTAAACTAAAATTATTAATTTCTTATTAAATAAGAATTAAGAAAAAAATTTTTTAAAATAGGAAAAATTTTAACCATAGAATTGAATTTTAATTTAAATTAACGAATCTTCAAAAAAAAAAATCAACAAAAATAATTTAACTTTCTATCAAATAGTTGAATTTTAAATAAAAATATCAATTTTCAACCTAGCTCACTTTTCGGTTCATCAGATCAAAAAAACAAAACGATTTCGTTAAAAATTCATGTATTTTTTTGGGTGGAAAATTAATATTTTTATTTGAAAATTCACCATTTTTGTTGAAAATTAAACTATTTTGTAGAAAATCTGTTGTTTTTTCGTTGAAAACTATTTTTTTCAACTGAAAGTTTAACTATTCCATTTTTGATAAAAAAGTGATATTTTTGAGTGCAAAATTTAGATATTTGTTGAAAAATTAATTAATTTTGCAATTTTTTCCTCTGTTATGTTAAATTTTCAATAAAAAAATTATTTCTCAACTCAGATGGTTAATTTCATACTAAAAAACTAAAAAAATTTTAACCAAGGAAATTAATTTTCTACTAAAAAGACGGATTTTCAAACAATTAGTTACATTTTCAAACGAAAATTAAATACTTAAATTTTTAAATGAAAAACAAAATAATTTTAAGCAACATTTTCAAACACAGTAAGAAAAATCTTAACTATATTAATGAATTTTCATTTAAATTAAAGAATCTTCAACCAAAAAAATTAATTTTACAAAAATAGTTTCAATTTCCATGAAATAGTTTAATTTTCAATAAATAGGTAAATTTTCAACCTCGATAACTTTTCGGCTGATCAAAAACAAAACAGAACTATTTCGTTAAAAATTCATGTATTTTGTTACAAAGATTTTGTTGTTAGTTTTTTTTCTTGTAGAAAATTAATATTTTTATTTGAAAATTCATCTTTTTGTATAAAAATTTATATTTTTGGCTGAAAATTCAAGTGTTCCAGTTACATATTAATCATTTTAGTTGAAAATGCAACTTTTTAGTTTAAATTTAATTATTCCAGTTAAAGATTCATAATTTTATTTGAAAATTCATCATTTTGGTTGAAAATTGAACTATTTTGTTACAAATCTGTTTTTTTTTAACTATTTTTTTTTAACCGAAAGTTTAACTGTTCTATTTTTTATTAAAAATTGGTATTTTTAGCGCAAAATTTAGATATTTGTTTTAAAATAAATTAATTTTGGAAAAATTATTTTCAACAAAACAGATACGATTTTAACCACAGAGATGAATTTTTATTTAAATTGAAGAATCTTCATTTAAGAAAATTAATTTTTTTAAAGTAGTTTAGCTTTCCACCAAATAGTTGAATTTTCAATAAAAAATTGAATTTTCAACCCAGAAGACCAATTTTTTACCAAAAAAACTGAATTTTCAGCCAAACAGTTAAGTTTGCAAACAAAAAACGATAAATTTTCAACCTGAAAATGAAATAATTCAATTTTCAACGAAAAGAATGCATTTTGACAAAGTACTTGAACTCTCATAGTTATATTTTGAATCATTCAATTTTGAACCACGAAGATTAATTTTTTACTAAAAAGACGGATTTTCAAACAATTAGTTAAATTTTAAATAGTAAATTAAATACTTAAATCTTTACTTAAAAAACAAAATAATTTTGAACAACTACTAATGAATTTGTAATAAAATAGATACATTTTTAACCAAAGACATGAATTTTAATTAAATTGAAAAATCTTCAACCAAGAAAATTAATTTGTAACAAAGTAGTTTAACTTTCAACCAAATAGTTGAATCTTCAATAAAAAGATTAATTTTCTAAAAAAAAAAATAAAATTGCAACTAAATAGTTAAATTTTGAAATAAAAGAGACCAATTTTCAAATAGAAATAAAATAGTTAAATTTTCAGATTAAAAATAAAAATAAATTTGTTACACAAAATAAAAAACAAATTTCAACAAAATGGTTAAATCTTCAATAAAAAGATTAATTTTTTAAAGAAAAAACTGAATTTCCATCTGAACAGTTAAATTTTGATATAAAAGCGATAAATTTTAAAATAAAAATAAAATAGTTAATTTTTCAGATTAAAAATAAAAATAAATTTTTAACATAAAATAAAAAATAACTTTCAACAAAATATTTAAATATACAGAATATATATAAAGAATTTTCAATAAAATAGAAAAAAATTTAACTATATGAATGAATTAATGTATTTTGTTTAAAAATTGTATTTTTTCGTACACAATTAATATTTTTATTTGAAAATTAATCTTCTTGTTTAAAAATTCATCATTTTGCTTGAAAAGTGAACCATTTAGTAGAAAATCCATTTTTTTTTTGTTAAAAATTAATTTTTTCAACAAAAAGTTTAAATATTCTATTGTTTGTTGAAAATTGATATTTTGTGGAGCAAAATTTGAATATTAAAAAAAAATTAATTTACTTTGCAAATTTTTTCTTTGTTGTATTAAATTATGTTTGGAATAAACTTCAGGAATTAAAATAAATGCATTCAGAGACAAATATGAATGTTACTTTTAGATTACAGGGGAAATTAAAAAACTTGATGGAGAAAAATTAATTTTCAACAAAACAGATACGATTTTAACCACAGAGATGAATTTTTATTTAAATTGAAGAATCTTCATTTAAGAAAATTAATTTTTAACAAAGTAGTTTCACTTTTAAACAAATAGTTAAATTCTCAATGAAAAAATTAATTTTTAGCCCAGATGATTAATTTCATACCAAAAAACTGAATTTTAAACCAAATAGTTAAGTTTTCAAGTAAAAAACGATAAATTATCGACCCGAAAATAAAATAATGAAATTTCCAACCAAAAGAATGAATTTTTCACAAAGAACTTTAACTTTCAATTAAGTAGTTATATTTTGAACCATTCAATTTTGAACCACGAAGATTAAGTTTTTATTAAAATGACGAATTTTCATAAAAATAGTTAAATTTTCATTCGTAAATTAAATACTTAAATTTTTAGTCTAAAAAAATTATTTTGAACAACTAATAAATTTTCAACAAAACAGATACTATTTTAACCAGAGATGAATTTTTATTTAAATTGAAAAATCTTCAATAAAATGATTAATTTTCAACACTGCAGATTAATTTTCTAAAAAAAACTGATTTCTTAAATAAAAGTTTTTAATTTTCAAACAACTACTAAATAGTTATATTTTTAGATAAGAGAATAAATTTTTAACTGTAAAACAAAACAAAAAAAGAATTTTCAACAAAATAGTTAAATGTGCAACCAGAAATGAATTTTCGACTATATTTATAAATATACAAATTTTAAATTAAAACTCATATTTCATGTTAGAAATTGAACAATTTTATTTTCTTAAATCGTCTTTTTGTTTAAGAAATCCATTTCTTTTGGTAGAAATGTTATATTTTTTTATTGAAAATGTAACTCTTCCATTAAAAATCAATCTGTTTTGACTGAGGATTTGAATATTTTGTTGAAAATTAATAATTTTTATTAGTCAACTGTTTTTGATTTAAAATTAAAATCGTATTTGGTAGAAATATCGTTTCTGGTTCAAAATTTATCTACTTAATAAAAGTTTAACTACTTCGTTGAAAATTCAGTTTTTTTATGGAAAAATAATCTCTTTAATTAAAGAATGAATTATTTTGTTCAAGATTCATATATTTTTTCGAAAATTCTTCTTTTTGGTAAAAAATAATTCTTCATGTTTAAAAATTAATATAATTGGTTGAAAATTCGACTTTTTGTTTAGGAAATACATTCATTTTAATATAAAGGTGATATTTTTTTTATTAAAAATGTAACTCGTCGATTAAAAATTAATCTGTTGTGATTAAAGATTTAAATATTCTGTTGAAAATTCGTCTTTTTTTATAACGTCAACTGTGTTTTATTTAAAATTAAAATCGTATTTGGCTGAAATATCTTTCTTGGTTCACACATTTTTGGAAAATTCTTCTTTTTTCTAAAAAATAATTCTTTTTGTTTGAAAAATGTATCCCTTTTAATTAAAAATTCGTATTCTTGTTTTGAAAATCCATCTGTTTTGGCAGAAATGTGATAATTTTTTTATTAAAAATGAAACTCCTTGATTAAAAATTCATCTGTTTATTTGAAAATATAAATATTCTGTTGAAAATTCGTCTTTTTTGAAGTCAAATATTTTTTATTTCAAATTAAAACAGTATTTGGTTGAAATATCTTTTTCGGTTCAAAAATGTATCTACTTAATAAGAGTTCAACTACTTTTTTAAACTTTTTTTTTTTTTGAAAACGTATCCCTTTTAGTTCAAAATTCTTCTTTTTGGTACAAAATTATTTTTGTTTAAAAATAATTATAATTGGTTGAAAATTCCACTTTTGTCGATTATTAAAAAACTGAACAATTTTCTGAAATTGAAAAAAATTAAAAATGCAAGTCCTTGATTAAAAATGAATCTGTTTTGATTGAAGATTTAAATATTTTGTTGAAAAATAGTAATTTTTCTGAAAGTCAACTCTGTTTTATTTAAAATTCAAATCGTATTTGGTAGAAATATCTTTTTCGGTTCAAAATTTAGCTTCTTGGTTAAGGATTGATGTATTTTTTTTAAATTCGGCTTTTTTTGGTAGAAAACAATTTTTTTTATTTTAAAATGTATCCCTTTTAGTTGAAAATTCGTCTTTTTGGTATAAAATCATTCTTTTTATTTAAAAATTAATAAAATTGCTAGAAAAGTCCACTTTGGTCGATTGATTCCACTGTTTTTTATTTAAACAAAAAAATTTTGATGAAAGATTCATGATTTTAGACGAAAACTCATCTTTCTTGTTACAAATTGAACAATTTTTTTAAAAATTCGTTGAAAATTAATATAATTACTTAAAAATTCTACTTTTTTTGTAGAAAATAATTCTTCTTGTTTGAAAAACTTGTCCCTTTTAATTTCAAATTGGACTTTTTGGTATAAAATGATTCTTCTTGTTAAAAATTAATATAATTGGTTGAAAATTTGACTTTTCTGGATGAATTCCACTGTTTATAATTCATTCTTTAAAAAATTTGGATTGAAAAGTTTTTATTTTAAAATGCAACTCCTTGATTAAAAATTAATATGTTTTGGTTAAAGACTCAAATATTTGGTTGAAAATGAGTAATTTTATTGGAATTAAATCATTTTTTTTACTAAAAATTAAAATCATATTTGGTTGAAACATCTTTTACGGTTTAAAATTTATATTCTTGTTGATATGTTTAATTACTTTTTTAAATTTTAATTCTTTTATTGAAGATTCATCTTTAAGTAAAAATTCAACTATTTTCCTCAAAATTCACGTCTCTTTTGGTAGAAAACAATTTTTTTATTTTAAAATGTATCCCTTTTATTTGAGAATTCATCTTTTTGGTATAAAAAAATTCTTTTTGTTTAAAAATTAATTGGAAAGTTGGAAATGTAAATTTTCTGTTGAAAATTCATCTTTTTTCTTGAAGTGAACTGTTTTTTAATTAAATTTAAAATCGTTTGAAAATGTATTCCTTTTAGTTTGAAAATTCGTCTTTTTGGTATAAAATGATTCTTCTTGTTTAAAAATTAATATAATTGGTTGAAAATTAAAATTTTGTCGATTATTATAAATTGAACAATTTTTTTAAATTCAAAAAATTAAATTGAATAAAAAAATAAAAATTAATCTGTTTTGATTGAAAATTTGAATATTTTATTGAAAGTCCGTCTTTTTTCTTTAAGTCAAGCGTTTCTTCTTTCAAATTAGAATCGTAATTGGCTGAAATAACTTTCTTGGTTCACGAATTTTTTTAAAGCTCTTCTTTTATGCTAAAAAATCATTATTTTTGTTTGAAAAATGTATCACTTTTAACTAAAAATTCATACTTTTGGTATAAAGAAATCTTGTTTAAAAACTAATATAATTTGTTGAAAAATCCACTTTTGTCGATTATTATAAACACAATTTTCTTAAATTGAACAAAAATAAATTAAAAAATTAAAAACGCAAGTCCTTGATTAAAAATTAATCTGTTTTGATTGAAGATTTAAATATTCTGTTAAACATTCGTCTTTTTTCTTAAAGTCAACTATTTTTTATTTAAAATTAAAATCGTATTTGTTTTAAACATCTTTTTTAGTTCAAAATTTATCTAATTAATGAAAGTTTAATTACTTTGTTAAAAATTTAGTTTTTTTTTTTAAGTGAAAATCATCTCTGATTAAAAATATCCACTATTTCATCAAAATTAACGTACTTTTGGAAAATTCTTCTTTTTTGGTAGAAACTAATTCTTCTTGTTTGAAAATGTATCCCCTTTAGTTCAAAATTCCTCTTTTTGTTGTAAAATGATTCTTCTTGTTTAAAAATTAATATAATTGGTTGAAAATTGGAATACTTAATACAAGTTTAACTATTTGTAAGAAATTCAGTTTTTTTTATTCAGAAATCATCTCTTTGGTCAAAAATTGATGTATTTTTTTTTAATTTGTCTTTTTTTTTGTAGAAAATCATTCTTTTTGTTTGGAAATTCGTCTTTTTTGTATAAAACGATTCTTCTTGTTTAAAAATTAATATAATTCGTTGAAATTTCGACTTTTGTGGATGAATTCCACTGTTTTTAATTTAAACTAAAAACTTTTGATTGAAGATTCACGATTTTAGATGAAAACTCATCTTTCCTGTTAATTTTTTTTATTAAAAATGCAACTCCTTGATTAAAAATTAATCTATTTTCGTTGAAAATGTAAATTTTTCATTTAAAAATTCGTCTTTTTTCTTAAAGTCAACTGTTTTTCTTAACTGTTAAAAAAGTTAAAAATTCAACTATTTTGTTCAAAATTCACGTATTTTTGAAAAAATTCTTTTTTGGTAGAAAATAATTCTTTTTATTTTGAAAATGTATCCTTTTTTAGTTTAAAATTCGTCTTTTTGGTATAAAATGATTCTTCTTGTTTAAAAATTAATATAATTCCTTGAAAATTCGACTTTTGTGGATGAAGTCCACTCTTGTTAATTTAATCTTTAAAAAATTTGGATTGAAAAGTGCTTTTTTTTTATTGACAAATCATCTCTTTGGTTAAAAATTGAATCTTTTTTAAAAGATTGATGTATTTCTTGAAAATTTGTCTTTTTTTAGTAGAAAATAATTCTTCTTGCTTGAATTTTGTGAATTAATTCAACTGTTTTCAATTTTATCTTTAAAAAAATGTTGATTGAAAAATGATTTTTTTTTTCAAAAAATGCAACTCTTTGATTAAAAATTAATATCTTTTAGATGAAGCCTCAAATATTTTGTTGCAAATTCGTAATTTTTCTGAAATTAAATGATTTTTTACTAAAAATTAAAATCGTAGTTGGTTGAAATATCTTTTCTCGTTCAAAATTTATCTACTTAATACAAGTTAAACTATTTGTTAAAAATTCAGATTTTTCATTGAGAAATCATCCCTTTGGTTAAAAATTGAACTATTCTGTTCAAAATTCATGTATTTAAAAAAAAATCCTCTTTTTTTAGTAGAAAATAAATCTTCCTAGGTGAAAATTCGACAAATTTCGTAAACAATTAATCAACTTTGTTGAAAATGCAATATTTTTACTCGAAATTCAAGAAATTCAGTTTTTATATTATGACAATAAAATAAAAGATACTTTCGTGCAATAAAATTGAAATTTACCATAAAGCACAAGTGAGATTGACAGCAGCCAGTGTGAGCCAGGCCCACCAAGCAAAAGTGAGAGGCCGATCCATAACTTTTCTGAATTTCATCACACACAATAAGCCCATGAGTGAGAATTGTATCAGAATGCTTTCCATGAGGATGAAACGTGATTGAGTCAAGAGAGCATTATCTGAAAGTTGAGGCATTAAAATATTTCTTCAAAAAATCGAACACATAAATAAGAAAAATATACATATTGAATAAAAAAAAAGAGAGCTTACCGAAAAGTAGCATTAGTCCTACAATTGCAGAACTCCAGTGCTTAAATCCTAATTCTAGGGCCAAGTGATAAGCGGTGGGAATTAAAAGACTACCGCATAATGCTGGAATCAGTCTTAGTGCGAAGAGAGGAACATTCTCTCCGTAAGGACTTCCTATTCTGTCGAATTTAAATTGTCCGTCAAAACCAGCCAAATAAGCTGCGGCCGAAATGAGTTGCTTTCCCAGTGGAGGATGCGAATCAAAAAAAAATGTGCTTTTCATATAAAGACTCACGTATTTGCCATAGTGCAATTCATCGAATCTATTAAGAAATAAAATTTAAAAAATTTAAAAAGTTGATGTATAATAAGAACATAATGATTCATTTATTTAAATTAAAACCTAGAAGATGAATTTTTAACAAAAAAGTTTAGCTCTCAACTCCGTAGTTTTATTTTCAAACAAAAAATATGAATTTTCAATTAAAATTATAAAAATTAAACTGTAATAAAGGTATATTTCACAAATTTATTGATATTATTAATTTTATTATTAGTGATTGATGATATTATTTATTTATGTGATTTAATTTTAGATTAATGTTCTACCAAAATAGATAAATTCTCAACGAAAAAGAGAATAAATAAATTTTCAGTTTGAAATATTCATTTTCAAACAATAAGATGAAATTTGAACCATCCTGATTAATTTCTAGAAAAAAATAAGAATTTCCAATAAAAACATAAATTTTTAACAAACAAACATTTCAACGAAAAATGGAAGTCAAATTTTCAGTTAAAAAATGATTTTCCACCAAATTAATTAATTTTCAACAAAAATAATGAATCTTTAACTGGTCTATTGGAATTTTCAATTAGAAAAGTTGAATTTTTTACCAAGAAAATTAACTTCTATCATAAAAGACGAATTTTCAACTAAAGAAATATCATTTTTCAACGAAAAAGGGAATAAATAAAGTTTCAGTTAAAAAGATGAATTTTCAAATAACATAAAACTTCAACCATCCAGATTAATTTCTACCATAAAGACGAATTTTCAACAAAATACATGAATTCTCAACCAATTGGTCGAATTTTCTGCTAAAAAAAGATAATTTTTATAACCAAAATGTTTAAAATTCAATTGAAAAAAATTAGTTTTCAACTGGAAATTGAAAAATTTTAATTTCAGTTAAAAAATTAATTTTCCACAAAAAAGCACAAATATCCAACGAAAGTGATGAAATTTGAACAAAAATTATGAATCTTCAACTGAAATTAAAACCAAAAAAATTCATTTTTTCAAAAGATAGTTTCATTTTCAAAAAAAAATATACATTTTGAACAAAAATGATGAATATTAAACGGACATTTTTGCATTTTTAATAGAAAAGATTAATTTTTACACAAGAAAATTAATTTGAAACAAAAATTTCAACGAAGATGATAAATTTTTTAGAAAAAATTATGAATCTTCAACTTGAATAGTGAAATTTTAACCAAAAAAGTTGAATTTCCAACTAAAATAACGAATCTTCAATTGGAATACTTGAATTTTCAACGAAAAAGATGAATTTTTCACTGAAATGATTTATTTTCTTAAGAAAAGACGAATTTTCAACTGAAAAATATAATTTTTTCAACTAAAAATTGAGTTAAATTTTCAATTAAAAAAAGTTTCAACCAAAAAAATAACAAATTTTCAACAAAATAGTTCAAGTCCCAAATGAAATAATTAACTTTTCAGTACATAAAAAAAAATAATTTTCAGGCAGAGAAAAATAAATTTTCCAAAGAGATAAATTTTCGCTTAGAATATCAACCAAAAAGATTTTAATTTTTAATAAAAAACAGTTGAATTGAAATAAAAAAGCCAATTTTTCAACTAAAGTTAAATTTTTAAACAAGGAAGATTTTTCAGTAGAGAAAGAAAAAATTCCAAACAAACTGTTTAATTTTTAAACAAAAAGATCAATTTTCAACCAAAAATGAAACCGTTAAATTTTCGATTTAAAAAATTAATTTTTAATAAGAAGATTAATTTCTACCAAAAAAAGACGAATTTTTAAATAAAAAATATAAATTTTTCAACTAAAAATTGAATCACACTTTCAGTAAAAAATGCAACGAATGAAATAAAAAATTTTCAAAAAAATGGTTCAACTTTTAAATGAAATAGTTAAGTTTTCAGTAAAAAAAAAAAAAAAATTTCGGTCATGGAAAAAACTAATTTTCCAAAGAGATGAATTTTCACTTAAATTGATGATTAATCAACAAAAAAATTAATTAAAAAAAAAGTAGTTTCACTTTCAACTAAGTTAGTTTAATTTTCACCACAAAATATTAATTTTCAAATAAAATGTAGTCGTTGATATTTCATCCAAAAAGATGTTAATTCTTAATCAAAAACAGTTGAAAGTTTTTTCAGTCAAGAGAGAGTTAAAAAAATTAATTTTCAATTAAACTAATTACTTTTCTACTGAAATAATGAATTTTCATCTGGAATAGTGAAATTTTAAATAAAAAAGATTAATTTTCAACTAAAAAGGTTAATTTCTACCAAAAAATACGAATTTTTAACTAAAAAATATAATTTTTTGAATTAAAAATTTAATTCAATTTAAAAAAATTTCTCTCATCCATATAAAATAAAATCAAAAATGTTAACAACAAAGATTATATTTATAACAAAAGATACAAATTTTCAACAAAACAATGAAACGAAATTTTTTAAATCATATACATAAAAAATTTTCACAACAAAAATTAAATCTATAACCAAAAATACAAATTTTCAACAAAATACAAATTTAAAAAAATATATATAAATTTTCAACAAAAAACATGAATTGTTAGCGAAAAATATAATAATTAAAATTTTCAAGCCTTTTTATTTAATTTTAAAGAAAAAACAGTTGATCAAAACCAAAAAGATAAATTTTCTAACAACAAAAATTAATGTTACAGTTAAAAATACGAATTTTCAATTAAATATATAAATTTTCAACCAAAAAACATGAATTCTCAATAAAAATTTGATAGATAACTATGTATAATAGATATTAATTTTTTACCTAAAAGAACAAATTTCCAATGAAAATACATGAATTTTCAATGGAACAAAATGAATTTTAAGACATAAAATACCATTTTTGAACCAAACAGAATTTTGAAGAAAAAAAAAACAGATAAATTTTCAACCAAAAATAAAACGGTTGAATTTTTAGTTTAAAAAATTAATTTTCAATTTAACTGATTAATTTTCTACTAAAATTATGAATTTTAAACTGAAATCATGGAACTTTAAACCAATCATACGAATTTTCAAATGAAAAGATTAACTTCTAGCAAAAAAGACGAATTTTGAAATAAAAAATATAATTTTTTTAACTAAAAATTGAGTTACATTTTCAGTTAAAAAAAAAAAAATAATCCAAAAAAAAATAACAAATTTTCAACAAAACGGTTTCAATGCCAAATGAAATAGTTAACTTTTCAGTACAAAAAAAAAGAATTGCTTTCAGTCAGAGACTGTAACAAACCAAATTTAAACGAAATAATTGAATTTTTAACTAAAAAAATAGATTTTCAAGCAAAATAGTTAAATTTTCAGTTAACAAAATTAAATTTTCAAGAAAAAATTTTTTTTAATCAAAGTGATAAATTTTCATCTAAAATGATGAATCTTCAACTGGAAAAGATCAAATTTCAAGTAAAAAAAATTAACTTTCAACAAAGAATAGAATACTTAAATTTTCAGTTGAGAAATTATTTAAAAAAAAAAGATTTTCCAAGAAAATAGTTAAATAAGTAATATAAATCTACTTTTACAAATGAAGAATCATTGTTACTTAATTCTATATTGCAATTAAAAAAAATCACCCTAATCACCAAAAAATAATTTACTCTAAAATTATAGAAAAAGATAAAATTTTAACAAATTCAAAAGAATTTTAGGATTATAAGGAAACTTACACAATACTTCGAGGTTCTTCTAATCGATAGAGACGAGTAGCAAGGCCAACGAGTAATAAAGTCACAGCGACCAAATCTATCTCCAAATTTATTCTAACACGAGCTGGCGAAGAATCAATCACTAAAGGCTCGATTTTGTCTTTAAGAGATCCTCTAGGTGAAATTTTTTCTTTTTTCTCGTCGACGATCTTGTCCGTTGTAATTTTTTCAACTTTTTGTTTAGTTGGCTGCTTATTAGTTGTTTCCAACAATGGATCTTCATTTTTCTGATGAAAAAAATAAATAAATATATAGCTCATTCCACGGCTATTTACCCTCTAGATTTCTTTTTGTGAAATATATTTTTTTCGTTCTTTGTTGAAAAATATTTAATACGTACTTTTTAATTTCAATATGATATGCAAAATTTTCGAGAAATACATTTTTAAAATTAAATTAAAAAAAAAGTGATGTCTTAACTGTTTTATAATTTTTGGTGTATTAATCCACAAAAAAAGTGGAAAAATTAGTCACTTTTTTAGCAATCTCTATTTGTTTATAGAAATGTCTAATTTATTTATGAAAATTCAATGGCACATTAGGCAAAAGGTTTGAAATTTTGTTGATAAATACTTTTTCAATTATAAAAAAGTTAAGATGATCACTTTTTTTTAAACGATCATTTTGAACATTTTATTTCACTGAAATTGTGCATATCATATTGACATAAAAAAATACGTATTAAATATTTTTCAACAAAGAACGAAAAAAAAAATTTCACACCAAAAAACCCATATGCATTTAAATTAAATATAAATTCCAGATCTAAAAAGTTCTTTTCAATTATTTTATGCTTCCAAAAAAAGCTTAGAAAGTAGAAGAGGTATTTTTATACATTTTAATTTTGGATTGAGTAATAACCACTAAAATTTCGACTTTAAGAAAAATATTTTCAGATTAAATTGCACCTAAATCTTTTTTATCTTTATTTCTTAATAGTTTCCTCGTACACTCTTTTTCCTTAGGATTCTAGTTTTGAGTATGATTTTTTTTTAAAGTTCATTTTAAATCAAAGATTTGAATTTTTTATAAAACTAGATGAACTTTCAACCAAAAAAACACGAATTGTCTGCAAAACGTTTTATTTTTCAACCCGAAAAATGTGAATTTTCAACAAAAATGTAATTTTCAAGAAAGTAGTTGAATGTCCTACGAAAATAATTAAACTTTCAAGCCAAAAGACGAATATTAAAAAAGCAGTTAAATTTTTAACAAAAAAGTATGACTTTTCAACAAAATACATAAACTTTCAAATAAATAATTGAAATTTTAGTTGAAAAGTTAATGTTTAAAACGGAAAGTCGAACTTCAAAACCTAGAAGTTTAAATTGAACCAAATAGTTCAACTTTAAATCTACAAACACGAATTTTCAACTAGATCGTCGAATTATTGACCAAAACCAGTGGAAGATTCAACGAAATAGTTGAATTTTCCAGCCAGAAAGACGTAGTTTTTAGAAGACGGTGGAATTTTATATAAAAAAGGTGAATTTTCAAACCAAAAATGTTCCTTTTCAATCCAAAGGGACGAATTTTTAACGCAAGAGTTGAATTTTCCACTAAAAATTAACACTTTTAAAACAAAATGTTAGATTTCCAAGTCAAGAGGTGACTTTTCAAACCAAAGGGATGATTTTTTAAATAAAAAACTGGAATCTTCTTCTAAAAATATGAATTTTCAATGAAACACATGAATTTTCAATAAAGAGGATGACTATTCAACTAAATTGTTGAATTTTGAACAAAATAATAAAAATTTCAATTAAAAATTTTTTGTTAACCATATAAATAAAAATTTCAACCACGAAGATTAAATTTATGCAAATTATTGAAAATTTTCAACAAAATACAACAATTTTAAACTAAAACGGATAAATTATTTTAAAAATTGTCTTATTTTCATCAACATAATAAAAATGATGAATTCGAAATAAAAAGAATGACTTTTTAACAAAACTGTGAAATTTTTGAGAAAACAATAAAAGTTTCATTGAAAAATTTTTTTCATCCATATAAAATCAAAAATTTAACAACAAAGATTAAATTTATAACAAAAGATACCAATTTTCAACAAAAAATGAAAAAATTGTTTTAAGTCATATACATAAAAAATTTTAACAACAAAAATTAAATCTAAAACAAAAAATAAAAATTTTTTAAAAAATACATGAATTTTTTATAAAAATGTAATATTTGATAAAAAAAATTTTTTATAAAAATGTAATATTTGATAAAAAAAATTTTTTACCATATAAATAAAGCATTTTAACCACGAGGATTAAATTTATACAAAAAATATAAATTTTGAAAAAAATACATAAATTTTCAACAAAAAACTAGAAAGCAAAAACAGTTAAATATGTATAACCAAAAAAGATGAATTTTTTATTTAATACCAAAATCAGTTAAATAAAACCAAAAAGATGACTTTTCCACGAAGAAAACATTAATTTTATATAAAAAGAAGAAGAATTTTCAACAAAATACATGAATTCTCAAAAAAATACAATAGTTGAAATTTTCAACAAAATTTAAAAAACAAATAAAGCAAAAACAGTTAAATATAACCAAAAAGACGAATTTTTCAACAACATTAATAAATTATGAAAGAAAACAGATTTCAATTTTCAATCACAAATAGCTGAATACAAAAACAAAAATTTCTACCAAGAAAATGAATTTTTTACCAAAAAAGACCAATTTTAAACAAAGTAAAAAAACTCTCAAACAAAAACATGCATTCTCAATAAAAAATACAATAGTTGAAATTTCTAACCCAAAATACTTGAATACAACCCAAAAGATGAATTTTCGACCGATAAAATTAATTGTATATATAATTTTTCCACAAAATATATGAATTTTCATCCAAGAATCATGAATTCTCAATAAAAAATACAATAGTTGAAATTTTTAACATTTTTTTTTTCATTTTAAGACAAAAACAGTTGAGCACAACCAAAAATATGAATTTTCTACCAAGAAAATTAATTTCTATGCCAAAAAGACCAACTTTCAATAAAATACATGAATTTTAAACGAAAAATACAACTAAATTTTGTTTGTAATTTTATACGAAAATCAGTTAAATACAACCAAAAAGATGATTTTTCCACGAAGAAAATTAATTTTATATAAAAAGAAGAATTTTCAACAAAATACATAATTTATAAAAAAAAATCAATAGTTGAAATTAAAAAAAAACAGTAGTTGAAATTTTCAAAAAATAAAAAAAAATTAAACAAAGCAAAAACAGTTGAATATAACCAAAAAGACGAATTTTCCAACAAACCAAATAAATTTTCAAACAAAAAAGATTTTATTTTAAATCAGAAATAGTTGAATACAACAACAAAAATCTCTAGCTAGAAAATTAATTTTATACCAAAAAAGACGAATTTTAAACAAAGTACACAAATTTTTAACCAAAAACATGCATTCTCAAAAAAAAGAATACAATAGTTGCAATTTTTTAAACATTGAAAAAAATTTGTAACCCAAAATACTTTAATATAACCAAAAAGATGAATTTTCTACCGATAAAATTAATTGTATACCAAAAAAATACGAATTTTCAACAAATTACATGAATTCTCAATAAAAAAAATACAATAGTTAACTTTTTTTCTTTTTTTTTATATTTTAAGATAAAAACAGTTGAATACAAAAAAAATATGAATTTTCTACCAAGGAAATTAATTTATATGCCAAAAAGACAAATTTTCCATAAAATACATGAATTTTAAATTAAAAATGCAGCTAAATTTAAAAAAAGTTTATAACAAAATCAGCCAAATACAACCAAACAGATGACTTTTCCACCAAGAAAATTAATTTTATATATATAAAAAAAAGAATTTTCAACAAAATACATGACTTCTAAAAAAAAAATTGAACAGTCGAAATTTTGAACAAAGAATACAGTAGTTGAAATTTTCAACAAAATTTAAAAAAAAATATAGTTCAATATAACCAAAAAGATCAATTTTATACCAAAAATCCGAAGTTTTCAACAAAATTCATAAATTTGGAAAAAAACAAGATTTTAATTTAAAATCAGAAATAGTTGAATACAACAAAAATGTCTATCAAGAAAATTAATTTTATACCAAAAAAGACGAATTTTAAACAAAGTTCCAAATTTTTTAACCAAAAACATGCTTTCTCAACCAAAAATACAATATTTGAAATTTTCAAGAAAATTTAAAAAAAATAAATAAAAAATAGTTAAATATAACCAAAAAGATCAATTTTATATAAAAAAGACGATTTTTCAAAAGAATACATCAATTTTCAAAAAAAAAAAGGATTTTAATTTTAAATCGCAAAAAGTTGAATACAACAAAAATTTCTACCAAGAAAATTAATTTTATACCAAAAAAGACGAATTTTAAACAAAGTTCCAAATTTTTTAACCAAGAACATGCTTTCTCAACAAAAAATACAATATTTGAAATGTTCAACAAAATTTTAAAAAAATAAAGAAAAAATAGTTAAATGTAACCAAAAAGATCAATTTTATATTAAAAAAAGATGAATTTTCAAAAGAATATATAAATTTTCAAAAAAAAAGGATTTTAATTTTAAATCGCAAAAAGTTGAATACAACAAAAATGTCTATCAAGAAAATTAATTTTATACCAAAAAACACGAATTTTAAACAAAGTACAAAAATTTTTAACCAAAAACATGCATTCTCAACAAAAAATACAATAGTTGAAATTTTTACAATTTGTTTTTTTAATTTGAAAGTAAAAACAGTTGAACACAACCAAAAATATGAATTTTTTACTCCAAAATTAATTTATATGCGAAATAGTCAAATTTTCCATAAAATACATGAATTTTAAATTAAAAATATAGCTAAATTTTTTTAAATTTTATACCAAAATCAGTTAAATACAACCAAAAAGATTACTTTTCCACCAAGAAAATTAATTTTATATCAAAAAAGAATTTTCAACAAATTACATGAATTTTCATCCAAAAAACATGAATTCTCAATAAAAAATACAATAGTTGAAATTTGTATCTTTTTTTTAAATTTTAAGACAAAAACAGTTGAACACAATCAAAAATATTATTTTTCTACCAAGGAAATTAATTTATATACTAAAAAGACAAATTTTCCATAAAATACATGAATTTTAAATTAAAAATACAGCGAAATTTTTAAAAATTTTATAATAAAATCAGTGAAATACAACCAAAAAGATGACTTTGCCACCAAGAAAATTAATTTTATATAAAAAAAAAGAATTTTCAACAACATACATGATTTCTAAAAAAAAAAAATTAAACAGTTGAAATTCTGAACAAAAAATACAGCAGTTGAAATTTTCAACAAAATTACAAAAAAAAATAAAGCAAAAATAGTTAAATATAACCAAAAAGATCAATTTTATACCAAAAAACACGAATTTTAAACAAAGTACAAAAATTTTTAACCAAAAATACGCATTCTCAAGGAAAAATACAATAGTAGAAATTTTTAACTTTTTTTTTTTTTAATTTGAAAGCAAAAACAGTTGAAAACAACCAAAAATATACATTTTTTACTCAGAAAATTAATTTCTATGCCAAAAAGACCAATTTTCAATGAAATACATGGAGTTTTAAAAAAACTTAATTTTTAACGAAAAGAATGAGTTTTTAACAAAGTATTTCAACTTCCAACTAAGTAGTTTTAATTTCAACAACAAAAAATAAACTCTCAACCAAAAAGCTTAAAATAAAAAATTTCACCAAAGAAATATTATTTTCAATCAAAATACTAGATATTCCAACCAAAAAAGATTTTAATTTTTAATAAAAAATAGTTGAACGTAACTAAAAAAGATGAATTTTTAGCTAAATTTCCAGTTAAGATCCCTTTAACATGATGCATATTCTATTAACTGGTTCTTAACTGGTTTTAACCTTATTTAACCTCATCGTAGTGTCATCAACATTTTTTGTTTCTTCTTTCATCCTAAAATGTATACTTATATCCGTTTTTTAATTTTAAAATAACGGCCATGATTGTAATCTTCTCCTCTTTATATAGAAAAGGTGTTTTTTTTTATTAACTGCATTTTTTAGTTTAATAAAATTATTGTCCAATATAAATTTATTTTCACTTCGCAATTTCCATTTAGAAAGTTGTTAGTTTAAGTTCGACTTACTGATACCGGCGACATTAAAAAATTGGTTCCGATCCATTTTAGAGAATGATCACATTTATGAATCAATTTTAAGATTTAATAAATAGATACTATCAATTTTTATTCCAGAATTTACTATAGTTCGACATATAATAAGTCCTCTCTTGGCTATTTAGTTTCACTTTTACCAAAACTTTACTCTATTCGACAAAGGGCTTCACTGAATAATGAGTTGTTTCGAGTTTGGTGACTGACAAAATAATTTGACATACCTCGTCCTGGAAAATGCGTTCTGTGACACTAACCCTGCCATTGTAGTCAAAATTCGCGCTGTGTTTGCCGTCTGACGTTTTCGTTTTTCTCCGACGAACCTCCATCGCGCATTTCCGTACTAACTTCCCGATTTTCGATAAACGTCAAAAGGATCAAAAGGACATTTTACACTCGCCACGCCAGCAAAATTCTTTGCTTTCGTTCTCGGTTCGCAGCGCGAGAAAGGTCGTCTTGTCTTCCTCTCATGAGAGAATCTCGCCTCCCTAGTTAGAACCAAATGTGAGAATACGCTATAGGTAGTATTTAGCGACGCTGTAACGGTACTTGCATCCTTTCATCGCGGAGAGGTTATGGGTTATAGGAGGCTCCCTTTCTTATTTTTTTCCTTTTTACAAGTAGGTATATAGAAATTACTGACATGTTGACATATTTCTTTATTGTTACTTTATAACTATATTTGCGACAAGAACATGTCAAGCATATAAATCTTAATATTTGTGTGTAAATAATCCTGCAAGTTTACTCGTGAGTAAAAAGTTTACCGGTTTTAACAACAGTTTAAATAAACAGAGATGAAATTAGTAAATACATGTTTTATTCACAAGCAGAATCAGTAAAACATGAAAAATGTCATTTGTTATTGACAATGTCCTGAATGGCTGTCAAAACAAGTCAAGACAACCGCACGTGGACGTGGAGGTTATGTTGCATTATAGTAAATATTGGTAAATAAACATTTAAAAATCGCGGGAAATTTAAAATTCATTGACAGCTTAACATTAATTTTAATGGCTTATGTTAAAATGGCTTTGTCTATACACAGTAACTTTATAATCGAAGAAGAAAAGGACTTTTGTTCTCTTTTTTGGTTTATAACATTTTTTCATAATCAGGGGTCATCTACAAAATTGCGTATAAGGCGTTTTTCTGAAGTTTTGAACCCCCTCCCTCGATATATAGTGGAAGAATGGGTTTGGAGCATTGACCTGAATTGACCTTTGATTGGTTGAAGACTCAACTGTTCTGTTGAAAATTCAACTTCTTTGGTTGAATTTAAGTTCCTTTGAGTTAAAAATAATTATTTTTTCCGTTGAAATATCAATTATTACATTTTTTGTTGAGAATTCAACATTTTAGTTTAAGATTCATTTCTTTGGTTAGAAATTTAATTACTTTGTAAAAATTATAATTTCATTTAATTAATTATAATTATTTAATTGATTAATTATATTGGTTATTATTAAATTAAAAAAATTAACTGAAAATTGAATACCATTTAAGGCTGACATTTTTTTTAAATGGATCTATTTGGCAAAAAATTCAATTACTTTTTTGAAAATTCGACTTCTTTAGTTAAATTAAATTTTTTTTTATTTTTGTTTTAAATATCAACTGTATCACATTTTTAGCTAACAGTTTATAATTTTAGTTCAAAAATTAATTCCTTTGATTAAAATTGAACTATTTTGTAAAAAAAATTCCTTGACAATTTTTTGAAACTAAACATTGAATTAATAATTACTAAATAAATTTAAATAAATTTAATAATATTAATTAATATTTAATTGAAAATTAATTTTATTAACTGAAAAGTAATTATAACATTGTGGTTGAATTTTTTTTCAAAAAGGTTCAAATTAACTGTTTTCTGATTTTAAAATAATTATTTTTTGGTTGAAATATCAACCATTACATTTTTTGTTGAGAATTCATCATTTTAGTTTGAAATTCATTTCTTGGATTCAAAAATGAACTATTCTGTAAGAAATGATTATTTTGTATAATTAATCATATAATTAATTATATTTTTTTAAATAATAAATGATTGTTTATTATTAAAATAAAAATTTATTTGATTTAGGGCTGAAAATTCGACTTCTTTGGTTAAATTTAATTTTTAATTTTTTTATTTAAAAATAAAGTCTTTTTCTGGTTGAAATATCAACTCCGCTACATTTTTATTTAATAATTTATAATTTTAGTTTAAAATTAATTCCTTTGATTCAAATTTAACTATTTTGGAAAAAAATATTTTTGACCATTTTTTTTAACTAAAAATATAATAAAGATTTATTGAATAAATTTAAATAAATTTATTAATATTAATTAATATTTAATTGAAGATTAATTTTACTAACTAAAAAATAATTGTACCATTGAGTTTGAATTTTTTTCGAAATGGGAAACATTTGCCTGAAAATTCATTTATTTGGTTGAAAATTCAACTTCTTTGGTTAAATTTAATTGTTTTTTTATTTAAAAATAGAGTCTTTTTCTGGTTAAAATGTCAACTGTATTAAATTTTTTGTTGAGAATTCATCATTTTAGTTGAAAATTCATTTCTTGGGTTGAAAATTCGAATTCTTTGGTTAAATTAAACTGTTTTTGATTTTAAAATCAAGTCTTTTTCTACTTGAAACGTCAACTGTATTACATTTTTGGTTTAGAATTAATAATTTTAGTTTAAAATTAATTTCTTTGATTAAAATTTAACTATTTTGTAAAAAAGTTTGTTGATTTTTTTAAACTAAATATTTAATTGTTCCACCTAAGGTTGAAATATTATTTATTGGTTAAAATATCAACAATTCCTTTTTTTGCTGAGAATTAAATTTTTTCACTGAAAATTTAATTATTCTACTTAAAGTTACAAATTAATTTTCTGAACTGAAAGTTTTAGTTATACCATTTATGGTTACATTTTTTTTCAAACGGAACTATGTTTCTGAAAATTCATTTATTTTGTTGAAAATTCGACTTCCTTGTTTAAATTTAACATTTCCTGATTTCAAAATAATGTTGTTGAGAATCTATGTCTTTTGATAATTAATTAAAAATAAAATTTTTTTTTTTATTTCAAAATAAAATTTTTTTTTTTTTTTAAATATCAGCTCTTAAATTCTTTGTTGAGCATTCGTGATTTTAGTTCAAAATTAATTTCTTTGGTTGAAAATTTAACTATTTTCTAAACAAATTTTTTTTCTCAATTAAAAATTTAATTATATTTTTTAAGGTTGAATATTTCTCATTGCAAATAAAACTATTTGGCTAAAAACTTATTTTTTTTGTTGAAAATTCATCTTGTCTGGTAAAAAATTTATCTTTTTTTTTTAATTTAGCTTTTTGCTTGAGAATTTAACTATTTTGTAGAAAATTCAACTATTTAGATGAAAATGTAGTTTTTTGTTAAAAATTTATACTTTCTGGTTAAAATATCAACTATTACATTTTTTTTGCTAAGAATTCGTTATTTTAATTAAAATACTTGGTTGAAAATTCATTTCTTTAGTTGAAAAATGATCTATTTCGTTGAATTTTTTTTGACTGAAAATGTCGCTTACATTTTCAGTTTAACATTTAATTTAAAATTACAATATTTTTGGTTGAAACTTCAACTGTTTTGTGGACATTTTGTGAAAATTGAAATTTTTTCCTTTGAAAATGCAAGTTTTTTGTTGAAAAATTAATCTTTTCATTAAGATTTGAACAACGTGTTAAAAATTTATTTCATTATTTGAAAAATTATCTATTTTATTGAAAATATATCTTTAACTGAAATTTTCAGTACTACATTTTTTATTCAAAATGTACCTTTTTCAACTAAAAATTCATGTATTTTGTTGAAAATTCATCTTTTTTGGTTAAAAACTATACTATTTGGTTATAAATTCTTATAATACAATAAATTACGAATTTCCTTCAATAGAAAATTCACTTTTGTTTAAATAATTCGAATTTCTGCTAAAATTTCCTCTAATTTATAATATCTTTTTACTTATTATTTTTTTAGTAAAAAGTTAAAAAAAAAGAATTTTCTGCCAGTATGAGAAAATTTTCGATTAAAAAACGACTTTTCAACAAAATAAGTGAATTTTCAACTGAAAAAGATAAATTTTCTTGCAAAAATGAAAGAGGTTCAACAAAAAAAGAATACAGATTTTTAACTAGAATTATGCATCTGCAATAAAAAAATCAACCAAATAATTGTATATTGAACGCAGAAGATTAATTTCCCATAAAAAAATAAAACTCTTCAACAAAATCATAAGTTATAAGTTCTTACAATGCCATAAATTACGAATTTTCTTCAATAGAAAATTTATTTTTGTTTAATTAGATCGATTTTCTCCTCAAATTTCTTCTAAATTATATTGTCTTTTTACTTATTATTTTTTTAGTAAAAATAATAAGTAAAACTAAAATAATGAATTCTGAACTAAAAAGAGAACATTCATTTTCAACCTCAAATGAAATAATAATGTTGTATTTGAATAATAAATAAGAATTTATTAATTCAATCATTATAATTAATTAAATAATTCATCAAATAAAATAATAATTTTTTACAAAATAGTTAAATTTTCAACCCAAGAAATGAATTTTAAACTAAAATGATAAATTTTCAATAAAAAATGTAATCATTGATATTTCAACCCAACAAAAAATAATTTTTTAATCAAAAACAGTTAAATTTTACCAAAAAAGACTCAAATTTCCAACAAAATAAATGAATTTTTAAGCCAAATAGTTCCACCTTCGAAAAAAAAAGAAAAAAAATTCAACCTAAATGGTATAATTATTTTTCAGTTAAGAAAATTAACTGTCAACCTTAAGTGGAATAATTAAATCATCAGTTAAAAAAAAATTTATAACAAAAAAATTTTACAAAATAGTTAATTTTTTAATTAAAGTAATGTATTTTAACTAAAATTTAACAATCTCAACTAAAAATGTTATACAATTGATATTTCAACCAGTAAAAAGATTTTATTTTTAATTAAAAAACAATGAAATTTAATCACAGATGTCAAAGTTTTAAAAAAAATTAATTAATTTTAAGCCAAATAGTTCCAGGACAAAAAAGTGTCAACCTAAAATGGTATTAAATTTTCAGTTAGGAAAATTAATTTTAAACTTTAAATGAATTAATAATTTTTTATTTTATTAATAAATAATAATTAATCAAACAAATAATTATAATTAATTATATAATTATTGAAATTAAATAATAATTTTTCACAAAATAGTACTTAAATTTTCAACCAAAGAAATTAATTTCAAAATAAAATGATGAATTCTCAACAAAAAATGTAGTGGACGGCATTTTAAGAAAAAAATAATTATTATTTAATCAAAAACCGTTATATTCAACCAACAAAGTCGAATTTAAAACAAAATAAGTGAATTTTTCAACCAAATAGTTCCATTCAAAAAAATATAAATAATTCAACCTAAATGGTATAATTAATTTTTTAGTTAGGAGATTAATTATTGTCAACCTTAAGTGAAAAAATTAAATCTTCAGTTAAAAAAAAAAACATCAAAAAAACATTTTTTCTAGAAAATAGTTAATTTTTTAATATAAAAAATGAAATTTTTACAAAAAATTTAATACAGTAGATATTTGAATCAGAAAATTTTTTTTTTATTTAAAAAATAAGCCATTTAACCAAAGAAGTCGAATTTTCAACAAAATAAATCAATTTTCAGCCAAATAAGTTCCATTTAAAACAAATGTCAACTTTAAATAGTATTAAATTTTCAGTTAAGAAAATCAATTTGTAACGTCAAATGAAATAATAATTTTGTATTTTAATAGTAGGTAATAATTTAATCATTAAATAGTTATAATTAATTTAACAATCCAATAAATAAAATAATGTTTTACAAAATAGTTAACTTTTTTAAATAAAAAAGTTTTATTTAACCAACAAAGTCAAATTTTGGACTAAATTTTAAGCAAAATGGTTCCAATAAAAAAAGTTCAACCTAAATGGTATAATTATTTTTCAGTTAAGAAAATTAATTTTCAAACCAAATTGGAATAATTAAATCTTCAGATTAAAAAAAAAAACTTTTTTTGACAAAATAGTTAATTTTTTAATCCAAGAAATGAATTTTAAACTAAAATAGTTGCATTTAAAAAAAATATCAACTTTAAATGGTATTCAATTTTGAATTAGGAAAATTAATTTTTAACTTTAAATGAAATAATAATTTTTTTTAGTAATAAATAATAATTTATGATATTAATATTTTTAATTATTTATATAATTATTTATATAAAATAATAATTTTTTTTACAAAATAGTAGTTCAATTTTCAACCAAAGAAATTAATTTAAAAATAAAACGATGAATTCTAAACACATTTAGTGGACGATATTTTAGCCTAAAAATAATTATTTTTAGATCAAAAACAGTCCATTTTAACCAAAGAAATCGAATTTTTAACCGTAAATAAAATATTTTTTATTTTTGTAATGAATAATAATCTATTATTTTTAAAATTATAATTAATTATATAAAATAAGAATTTTTTACAAAATAGTTAAATTTTCAACTAAAATGATGAATTCACAACAAAAAATGTAATACAGTTGACATTTTAACCAGAAAAAGACTTTATTTTTAAATAAAAAAACAATTAAATTTAACCAAAGAAGTTGAATTTTCAACAAAATAAATGAATTTTCAGGCAAATGGTTGCCTTTTCGAAAAAAATTCAACCTCAATGGTATAATTATTTTTTAGTTATTAAAATTAATTTTCAATTCAATATTAATTAATATTAATAAATTTATTTAATAATTCTTTATTAAATTTTTAGTTAAAAAATGGTCAACAATATTTTTTCCAAAATAGTTAAATTTGAATCAAAGGAATTAATTTTAAACTAAAATTATAAATTGTTAAATAAAAATGTAGCGCAGTTGATATTTCAACCAGAAAAAGATTTTATTTTTAAATAAAGAAATAAAAAATTTAATTTAACCAAAGAAGTCGAATTTTCAAAAAAAAAAAAAAATGAATTTTAAGCCAAACAGTCCCATTAAAAAAATCAACCTAAATGGTATAATTAATTTTTAGTTGAAAGATTAATTATTTTCAACCTGATGTGGAATAATTAAATCTTCAGTTAAAAAAGCACATTAAAAAAACAATTTTTTTTTAGAAAATAGTTAATATTTTAATCTAAAAAATAAATTTTAATCTAAAATTATGAATTTTTAACTGCAAATTTAATACAATAGGAATTTCAACCAGAAAGATTTCCTTTTCAAATCGAATTTTTAAAATCATAAGTTATAAGTTCTTATAATGCAATAAATTAAGAATTTTCTTCAATAGAGAATTTATTTTTGTTTGAATAGATCGATTTTCTGTTAAAATTTCTTCTAAATTATATTGTATTTTTACTTATAATTTTTTTAGTAAAAAATTTTCTTACATACGATCTTTCACCTCCCTAATTCTCCTCACCTCCTCCTGAATTTATTTTTTGACCGGAAATCTTACAAATATTTGGAGGAAAAAAATCTGTCCAATTTTGTTTTCAACCGGTTTAAAATTCGTAATTCGAATATTTTAATTTAAAGAATTTTAAAATGCAATTTTAAAGACTTATACAATTAAAAATTAGAAGCGTTTCAAATCGAAGATTTTGGATATAAAATATTTTTACTTGATTAATTGTGCATATAAATCAATTAATGATTTTTAAAATGGACTTGTACTTTAAGATTTAAAAAGTGTATAATAATTAATTTTACAATACGATTTGGAATCAGTTCATAATTTTAAAATTTCAATTTATATTTTCTAGGATAATAGAAAATGAGTTTTTATTTTGAAAAATTAATTTTAAGAGAATATTTAAAAAGATTTAAAAAGATTGATAAAAATGATAAAAAATAAAAGTGGAAGATTGTAAGGAAATTTGTTTAATCTTGAAGGATTAAATAAATATTTTAGGAAAAATTCGAATTATTTTAAAAGGTGTTCAGAAGTTCTGAAAAACATTTGAGATATAATAGAAAATTTGAGAAAATGTAAAACAACATTTAATGTTTCAAGATTTAGAAATAAATTTTTGAAGCATTCTAAGGTTTTAGAAAACTGTGTCTTTGAAATGAAAAAAGTTTAACTTTTAATTTAAGAAGTGTTAAATTTATAAAAAAAATTATTCTTTTAATTGTGAATGTTTCTAATTTAAAATTGCATAAAGTGATATAATTTAAAAAAATTTCAATTCATTGATTGACTCTTTAATTTAGAGTTGAAAATTATAACGTGGATTTATATTTTTGGAACCAAATCTTAATCTTTGAACGCTGTTATTTATAAAATTAAAAATTGTTTGATACGGCATTTTAACTGCATTTAATTGAAAATTGTTCAGTGAAAAATTTTTATGAACCGAGAAAAGACATGGAATTTTTTCTTTGATTAAAACGGCCACCCTGGTATTTGAGAAATGTTTTTTATTATTTTCAAATTGTTTTAATTACAGATAATGCATCATGGATAAAGTAGAGTGTCCAGTTTGTTCGAAAGAATTTTTTCCAATTTACATTGACGATCACGTGGGTCGTTGTTTATTTTTAAATGAGCCAACAGAACCAACAAAGGAATTTCATGGGGCTGGAGGGCAAAAAAGACCGGCGCCAAAGGCTTGTTTTTCGAATATCGCATCCTCAGGGACACAAAGAAGTCCAGTTTTGAAAAAATCAAAAACCGATCTCGGCAAAGGTGGAGTTTCCAAAAATACAACATCTTCTCCTACGAGTTCCGGAGAAAAAACATCAAGGACAAATTTTGGTCTGAAACTTAATACCGTATGTCTTTCGATTTTTGAAAAAAAATCGATTTTTGTGATTAATTAATTTTTAACGAAAAAAATTGCCGAAAATATCAATTGTTGCCGTATTTTTAAATGTGCAATAATTATTTTTTCTCTAGGACAAAAAAATTTGGTTCGGTTTCGAAAACTTTTTTATAGAGTTTACAGAAAATGTTATATATTTTGAAAACGCACTTAATTTACAGAAATTTTTTTATTACAACGAAAAAAATGTTATTATTAGATTTTTAGTTTAAATAATTTATTTTCAGCAAGAAAAAGGGAATTTTCAGCAAAATAGATGAATTTTCAACAAAAATGAACTTTTAACCAAATATTTTATTATTTAATGGAATTTGTGCCCTAATGGTTAAATTTTTAACTAAAAAGGTTCATTTTTGTATAAAAAAAAGAATAATTTTTAACAAAATACAAGAATTTTCCACTAAAAGAGAAGCAATGTCGATAAATAAAAATACATTTGTAACAAAAGACGTTAATTTTCAAAGAAATATTTAAATTTTCAACAAAAAAGTAAAATTTTTCAAACAAACTGATGAATATTTGATAAAAAAAAATTCTCGACAAAAAGTTTAATAGCCAGCAAAGAATAATTTTTAATAAAATACGTAAATTTTCCAAGAAATATTTAAAATTTCAACAAAATAGTTAAATTAAAAAAAACTGATAAATATTTGATGAAAAAATTAAATATTAACAAAAAGTGTTATGGCTAATATTTACGCCAAAAAATATTTCAATTTTCAATTTAAAAAAACTGTTAAATTAAACCAAACAATACGAATTCTTGACCAAGAAAGATTTTTCAATCCATAAAGAAAAAATATTTTCAACTTAAAAAAATGATTTTTTAACAAAATAAGTGACTTTTATGCTGAAAAAGATCAATTTTTTAAGCAAAAATGGAATAGCTTCAACAAAAAAAGAAAACGAATTTCCAAATAAAATTATGCATCTTTAATAAAAAAAAGATACAGTTTCAACCAAATAGTTGTATATCGAACTAGAAGATTAAATTTATATAAAAAAAATACAAATTTCCAACAAAATAGATGAATTTTCAATGAAATAGTTTAAAAATTATTAGTTTCAAAAGAAAAAAAATAGTTTTCCTAATAGTTCAATTTTCTACCAGAAAAGAATAATTAACAACAAAATACGTCAATTTTCCAAGAAATATTAAAAATTGCAACAAAATAGTTAAATTTTCAAAAAAAAATTAATATTTGATTTAAAAAATTTATTCTCAATAAAAAGTGTAATAGCTAATATTTACACTAAAGATATGTATTTCAATTTTTAAGAAAAAAAGTTGAATAAATTCGAAAGATACGAATTCTCGACCAAGAAAGATTTTTTAATCAATAAAAAAAATATGATCCAAAAGGTTCAGTTTTCAAGTTATAAAGACGAATTAAAAAAAATGAATTTACAACACAACAATATGAATTTTGTACCAAAATAAGTAAAATTTTAACTTGAAAAAAAACGATTTTTCAAAAAAATAAGTGAATTTTCAACAAAAAAAGAAAACGAAATTTTAACTAAAATGATGCATCTTAAATAAAAAAAAATAATCAATTTTCAACCAAATAGTTGTACATATGTTGAACTAGAAGATTAATTTTCTATAAAAAAATACAAATTTCAACAGAATAGATGAATTTTCAACTAAGAATAAAATATTAATTTATAATTTACAGAAATATGTTTTTAATCAAATAAAATAAATTTTAAACGAAATAGTTTAAAAAAAGATTATTTTCAATAAAAAAAAATAATTTTCAATTAAAGAAACGAAATTTCAACCAAAATAATTGATTTTGCACCAAAAAAGAATTTTTAACAAAGCACAGGAATTTTCAATCAAAAATTTTATTTTTTTTTTTAAATAAATTCTAATTTACAACACAAATAGTTTTATTTTCTACAAAAATAAGTGAATTTTTCACTAAAAGAGACGATTTTTCAACAAAATAAGTAAACTTTCAAATGAAAAAGATCAATTTTCTAGAAAAAAATGAATTATTGAGGCTACAATAAGATTGTTTATATATAATTTTTTATAAAAAAAAAAATAATAATAATTATTAAACAACCTAATATTTTAATTTTTAATGAAATCTTCACACTAATAGTTGAATTTTCAACTAAAAAGGTAAATTTGTATACCAAAAAAGAATAATTTGTAACAAAAAAATTAATTTTCAACCAAAAAATAAGTTTTTTATCAATGAAAAAGATCAATTTTAAACAAAATATGTCAATTTTCAAAGAAATTCTTAAATTTTCAAAAAGATAAAATTTGAACAAAAAATAGAATACTTAATTTTCAGTTATAGAAATATATTTGAAAGGAAATAAAATAATTTTTTAACGAATTAGTGAGATTGTCAACCACACAGATCAATTTGTTACCAGAAAGATTAAATGTCTATAAAAAAAATTGTTGGGCAAAAAATTGACTTTAATTTTTAATAAAGAATTTAACTTTCAACCAAAGAAATAAATTTTTTACCAAAAAGTTTTTTTTAACTACACAAGATTAATTTTTAACAAAATATGTGAATTTTCATCCAAAAACGTGAATTAGTCACCAAGAAGATAAGATTTCTACCGTAAAAGAACAATTTTTTCCGTCGCTATTCATATTTTTTAAACGGAAAAATCTGTAATTTACAGGGTATTTAAATCAGTTCTTACTCGAATTTTTTTTATAGAAAATTCATCTTTTAGGTTGAAAATGTCAATTATTGGGTTAAAAACGATTATTTTTGGATGGAGATTCATTCCTTTATCTGAAAATTAATTTCTTATATTAAAAATTTTACCATATTGTTGAAAATTATTTTTTGTGTCAGTTGAAACTGAATTTTTTTAACTGAAAATTTAATTATTTCATGTTTGGTTTAACATTTATTTTCTTGAGTTGAAAGTTCAACTCCTGGGTTAAAAAGTTCATTTTTTTCGGTGAAGATTCATTATTTTAGTAAAAAATTAATTTTTGTGTCTCAAAAATTTAACTATTTCGTTGAAACTTTGTCCTTTTTTTTGTTGAAAATAACTTTTTTTGACTGAAAATTTAACTATTTCATAACATTTACCTTCTTCAGTTGAAAATTCAGCTATTTGATTGAAAATTTCTGTATTTGGTTGAAATTTTGTCTGTTCTAGTAGAGTATTAATGACTAATTCATATTTCTGATTAAAAATTAATTTATTTGGTGGAAAATTTAACTATACGGTTAAAAATTCCTTTAAAAATTAAAAACTGGTTTGAAAATTCATTTATTTTGTTAAAATTTAATCTTTTTTGCTAAAAATTCATTTACTCGATTAAAATTTACTTTTTTGTGTTAAAAATTGATTTTTAAACAGAAAATTGAACCCTTTCATTATTTGTCAAAAATTATATTTTTTGTTAGACATTAAAATTTCTTGGTCGAAAATTCATCTCTTTTTTATGAAAATTAAACTATTTTATTGAAAATTTATCTATTTTATAGAAAATTTTTCTTTTTTTGGTAGAAAATTCATCCTTTGCGTTGAAAATGCAACTGTTCGGTTAAAAATTCATTTTTTTAAAGATTCATTATTTAATTTAAAAATTAATTTTGCATCTTAAAAATTTAACTATTTTGTTTAAAATTCGTCTTTTTTTTTGTTTAAAATGACTCTTTTGAACTGAAAATTGAATTATTTCATGTTTGGCTTAAAATTTACTTGCTTTAGTTGAAAGTTTATCTGTTTTGTTGTAAATTCAACTTCTATTTATTTTAAGTTGGTATTAAATTATTCACAGGATGTGAAAGAACTGTAATAAAAACAAAATTCCATTTGAAAACAACTTTTGTGTACAGTTTAAGGGCCATCCATAAACTACGTTACTAATTTGAGAAAAATTAATATTTTTTAGTTAAAAATGCAACTATTTAGTTAAAAATTGATCTTTTTTAATTTAAAAATTCACGTATTTTGTTGCAAAATTGTTTTTTTTAGTAGAAAATTAATCTTTTTTGCTGAAAAAAAACTATTGTGTTCAAAGTTGAATTTTTAGTTTAAATTCATTTTTATTCAGTTAAATATTTATAATTTTCTTTGAAAATGGAACTATTTGGTTATCAATTACCTTTTTTGTTTGAATGTCATATTTTGGAAATAAAAATTCCACTGCCTTTAAAAAAAAGTTAGGTTGAAATTAACTTTTTTTTATTAAAAGTCCATATTTTTGTTTGAAAATTCAACTATTTTGGTAGAAAGTTAATTTATTTGGTTAAAAATTTAAATATTTATATAAAAATTTAAATGTTTGATATAGCTTTTTGAAATTCATCTTTTTTGGTAGAAAATTAAACTACTTGGTTGAAAATTCAACTATTTTGTTTAAACAATTTGGTTGAGGATTAAACTATTCTGGTAAAAATATATTTTTTCAATTCAAGTTTTAAAAAATTCTTTCGTTTTTTATTATATTATATATTATATGTTTTTCGTTGAAAACTTTTTTTTTACTTGAAAATTCGTCTTTTTGCGGAAAGTTAAACTTTTTGGATAAAAATTCAAAACTATTATGTGAAATTAATATTTTTCACCTAAAATTAAAATCGGTAACGAAGCTTATGGACGCCCCCTTATATTTATTTTCACAACTATATTTTTATTAAATGAGCAACATAATTTTAGGTAAAAGATGAAGTTCAGAAACCGCCTTCGGGAAATAAGGACCATGTCCCTCTTGCGGAAAAAATGAGACCTATATCTTTTGCAACTTATGTAGGTCAAGAGCATGTTATCGGCCCTAAAAGTGTAGTTTTTCAATTGTTAAATAAGGGAGAAGTGCCAAATATTATTCTCTGGGGACCTCCAGGATGTGGCAAGGTATGATATATAATTTTTAATTAAATACCTTCAATAGTTTTATTTTTGGGTTGAAAATACAATTTTTTTTTAGAAAAGTCAACTGTTTTTTGTAGAAAAATCATTTTTTGAACTTCAAAATTGAACTATTTTGTTGTAAACTAACTTTATTGTTAAAAATTAGTATTTGCGGTTTGAAAAGTCAACTGTTTCGTAGAAAATAGGTATTCTTTCTGAAAGAATTTATATATTTTGTTAGAACTTTTATTTTATTTTTTTGTTGTTAAAAATGCATCTCTGGTTAAAAATTAATAATTTCAGGTTGATTATTCAATTTCTTGGTTCACAGTTAAATTAATTTATTAAAAATAATTCTTTCATCGGAAGATTCATAATATTAGTTAAAAATTCAACTGCTTTGTTAAAAATGAACTTTTTTGTTGAAAATTCGACAATTTTGTAAAAAATTCGGTTTTCTAAATTGAAAATTATTGGTTTATAATTTAAATTGAACTATTCCATTTTTCGTTAAAAAGTGATCGCTTTTAGAGTAAAAACTCAACTATTTGGTTGAAAATTCTTTTTTTTTTAAAGAAAAGCAATATTCTTGATTAAAAATTCGACTATTTTGTTAAAAATTTGTCTTTTTTTTGGCCATATTGACTTGTGTTTTATTTTAAATAAAAACATTTTGTGGTTCTAATATAAACTATTATGCTTTTGGTTGAAAATTTAACTCCTGGGTTGAGAATTTGACAATTTTATTGAAAATAATCTTTTTCATTAAAAATTCATATTTTCGGAATGAAAATTCGACTGTTTTTTGTAGAAAAATCAACTGTTTTTGGTATAAAAGAATAAAATTCCTTGTAAATTAACTTTTTTGTTAAAAAATAATATTTTCGAGTTGAAAATTCAACCATTTTGTTGAAAATTTCGGTCGAATTCAACTGTTTTTGATTAAAAATTAAAATATTTTGTGGTTGAAATACAAATTACTACATTTTTCGTTCCGATCTCATATTTTTTTGGGATGAACATTTAATTGCTTTTCTGAAAACTCTTTTGCGAAAAAGTATTTTTTCTTTTTAAGATTCATGATTTTAATTAAAAATTCTTCTCTTTAGTTTAAAATTTTAATATTTGTTGTTGATAATTCCTTTTTTTTTTTGTGTGGGTGAACATTAATTTTTTAACTGAAAAGTTAAATATTTGATCGAAATTCTTTTTTTTTAATTAAAATTATGTTTGTTAACTGAAAAGGTAACTACCGTTGAAAGTTCATCAAATAAGTTTTTAAAAAACTTGTGAATTCGGATGAAAATGCAACTATTTGCTTGAAAATTCATGTAATTTTTGCAAAAAAAACTCTTTTTTGGTAGAAAATCAATCTTCTAGTATGAAAATTAATGATTTTAGTTGAAAATTAAATTATTTGATTGAAAGTTAAACTATTTGGTTTAAAATTCAAATATTTGGTTAAAAATTTATTTTTTAAAGTAGAAAATTTAAATTATTAGGTTGAAAAAATCATATATTTTGTTGAAAATTAAATTTTTTTTTAAATTCATCTATTTTGTTGAAAAATCGTCTGTGTTGAAAATTAATTTTTTATGTGTAGTTTAAAATTCAACTATTCCAGTTCAAGATTCACCATTTTAGTTAAAAATTCATTTATTGGTTTAAATTTCAAATTTTCCACTTTGAGATTCCTCATCTTCGTTGAAAGTTCAACTATTTGGTTGAAAATTAATTTTTTCTAGTTGAAAATTCAATTCATTGTTTGAAAAAACATATTTTTTGTTGAAAATTTAAATATTTGTTTAAAAATTCATGTCTTTTTCAATAATACTTTTCGTCTCTTTAGTTGAAAATTTAAGTATTTTGTTCAAAATTGGTTTCTATTTCGGTTGAAAATTAACCCTTTTTAAACTGAAAATTTAATTATTACATTTCTAGTTCAAATTTTTTTAAATTAGAAATTCAACTGTTTGATTGAAAATTTATCTATTTTTTTGTTTTGAAAATTCATGTCTTTGGTTCAAAATTTAAGTATTTTTATTTAAATTCGTATTTTTGTTATTACATTCAACTATTTTATGTATAAATTTACATCTTTTTTGGTTGACTTATCATAAATGATACTTTTCGTTGAGAATTCATCTTTTTTGTTTAATTGAAAATATAATTATTCCATTTTTGGTTAAAAATTTATATTTTCCCTTAAAAATATATAGTCCTATTTGAAAATTTATGTTTTTGATTGAAAATACCAAAAGATTTTTATTTGTTTAAAAATTTATCTTTTTAATTAAAAATTTAACTATTTGTTTAAAAATTCATGTGCTTTGTTAAAAAATCGTCTTTTTGTTGAAAATTAATACCTTTTGGGTTGAAAATTCAACTATTTCGACGGAAATTAATTTTTTCAAATTGGGAATTCAATTATTTGGTTGAAAAGTCATATATTTTGATGACAATTAAAATATTTGTTTAAAAATTTATGTATTTTGTTGAAATTTTAACTATTTTCTATCAAAATTAATGTATTTTGTTAAAAAATCATCTTTTTGTTTAAAACTAATACGTTTTGGGTTAAAAATGTATCTATTCCAGTTAAAGAATCACTATTTTGGTTAAAAATTTTACTATTAGGTTAAAAAAATATATTCATTAGTTGAAAATTCATGTATTTTGATGAAAAATCTGATTTTTTTTGTAATAAATTCATCTCTTTTGTGTTGAAAATTCAACCATTCCATTTAAAAATTCATCATTTTCGTTTAAAATGCAACTATATCGTTGGAAGTTAATTTTTTTTAGTTGAAAATTCAATTATTTGGTTGAAAAGTTATATGTTTTGTCGAAAAATCACATTTTTTTTGAAAATTAATTCCTTTTGGATTGAAAATTCAACTACTCCAGTTAAAGATTCATCATTTGAGTTAAAAATTTATCACTTTTGCTGAAAATTTCAAGTATTTGATTGGAAAATTAATTATTTGGTTGAAAATTCTACTATTCGATTGTAAATTAACTTTTTTGTACAAAATTTATATTTTCAGGTTGAAAAATTCACTGTATTGTAGAAAATCCGACTTTTTGACTTCAAAATTCCATAATTTTGTTAAATTTTGTTTTTCTTACTTAACTGAAATACTTTCTTAGTTGAAAATTCAACTGTTCTTTATAAGAGATTAAAATATGTTTATTTGAAATATAAAATATTTTATTTTTTGTTGACAACTCACATTTTTGTTCGATAATTTAACTGCTTAGTAAAAAGTTTAAATCCTAGTTAAAAAATGTTGGTGTTTCTTTTTGTTGAAGATTAATTTATCTCTTTGGTTAAAAATTTGATTATTTTATGGAAAAATCAATTGATGAAATTTTTGTTGTTAAAAATAAACTTTTTTTTTTGGTTGAGGGTTAAACTATTTTGTTTACAATTCTTCTTTGGATTGAAAACTCTACAATTTTGATAAAAGATTTAACTATTTGGTTAAACATTCAAATTTTTGGTTAAAAAAATTGTTTTCGAGAATTTTCCTATTTAAAAATTCAACTTTTTTTTTAGAAAACTCAAATACTGTAGAAAATGTTATTATGTGTTTTAAAAATAAATTTTAAACTAAAAATTATTTTTTGTATAAAGATTCAACTGTTTTTTTTTTTTGGAAATTCATCTTTTTTGTTTGAAAACTTATCTCTTTTGATAAAAGTTTTATCTTTTTTTGAATATTTTTTTAGTAAATTCATCTCTGGTGAAAACTTGAATTATTATTTTAAAAATTCGTTTTTTTGTATCGAAAATTCAAATTATTGGTTAAAAATTACTTTTCTTTCTTCCAAATTTAACAGTTTAGTTGAAAATTCGTAAAAAAATAAACTAGTGGGTAGAAAATTTAACAGTTTTCTTGGAAATAATTCGCATTTTTTGTTTAAAAAGTGTATCTTTTTTGATAGAAGTTTCATCTTTTTAAATTATTTTGGTAGAAAATTTATCTCTGGTGGAAAATCCAACTATTATTTTAATCGTTCGTAATTTTTAAATTGTAAATTCAAATATTTCGTTGAAAACCATTTTTTCTTAACAATTCAGCAATTTGGTTGGAAATTCGACAATATGGATTCAACTGAACTTTTTTGTTTGAAAGATTATATTTGCGAATAAAAAATTCAACTGTTTTGTATAAAATTCAACTATTGGGTAAACAATCTAACTGTTTTCTGAGAAACTCATCTATTTAATTTGAAAATTTATCTCTTTTGGAAGCAGTTTAATCTTTTTAATTATTTTGGTAAAAAATTGATATCTGGTGGAAACTTTAAATATTATTTTAAAAATTCGTTCTTTCTTTTTTTTAATTCAAATATTTGGTCAAAATTACTTTTTTCTTCAAAATTCAACAAATTTTTTGAAAATTCGACAATTTGGATTCAAATGAACTCTTTTGTTTGAAAGATTATATTTGCGAATAAAAAATTCAACTGTTTTGTAAAAAATTAACTATTGGGTAGAAAATTAACTTCTTTCTAGGAAATTCGCCTCTGACAGTTTAAATAAACAAACTTCTTTTAATGGAAATTCATATTTTTTTCATTCTGGATTGAAAAACCTTTCTTGGTTAAAAATTCGCTTTTTTGGGTTAAAAACTTATCTTTTTTGTTAAAAATTAAATTTTTTTTCGCCAAAAGGTAAACTCTGGTTAAAAATTAATCTGTGTCGGTTACTCTGTTGTTGAAAATTTAACAATTATTGTAGAAAATTCCACAATTTCGTTGCAATTTTTTTCTTTATTGCTTTAAAAATCTCTTTTTTTAAATTCGCTTTTATGGTACAAAAATGTATCTCTCTTGGTAGAAATTTCATAATTTTTGCTTAGAAGTACAAGTCTGTTTTGAAATAAGTCTCTTTGGGTTCATAATGCAGCTATTTTCTAAAAAATGATTTTTTGTCTTAAAAATTCAACAATTATATTGAAATTGTTTTTTTTTCCTCTGGACCAAAAAAAATTACCTTTGTTGATGAAAATGCATAATTGAAAATTCAACCATTTGTAGAAAATTCAACAATTTGGTTGCCATTTTTTTTCTTTCGTGACCAAAAATCTTTTTTTGTTTAGAATTCATCTCTTTGGTTGAAAATATAACATTTTTTTAATTCGTTTTTTTTTCTTAAATTAATGTTTGTAACTGATAATTTAAGTGTTTCTTTGACAGTTCAAAAGTTGTTTAAAAATCCATATATTTGGTTGAAAATTAATTTTTTTGTCTGAGAATTTATTTATTTAATTAAAAATAATTGTTATAAATTGAAAATTTATCTATTTTGTCGGAAATTAATCTATTTTGTTGAAAATTGTTCTTTTTTTGTATCTTTTAGGTTGAAAATTGAATAGTGGGTTAAAAATTCTTTCTTTTTTGGTTGAGGCTTCATTATTTTAGTCAAAAATTAATTTCTTTGCCTTAAAATTTAAATATTTCGTTAAAAATTCGTCTTTCAATTGATAATTTCTGTATTTTGTTGAAACTTTGTTTTTTCTGGTAGAATATTAATCTTCTTGGAGACTAATTCATCTTTTTGATTAAAAATTAAACTATTTATTTAAAAAGTTCTATAAAAATTAATGAAATTTGTTAAAAAATCATTTTATTGATTAAAAATTAGTATTTCTTATTGAAAATCTGTTTGGTTGAAAATGTAAATATCTTGTTGAAAATTCATCTATTATGTTGCAAATTTGTTTATTGGGTTTAAAATTAATTTTTTTCGTTGAAGATTGATTATTTCAGTTTAAAATTAATTTCTTTGTTTAAAAACTTAATTATTATGGTGAAAAATGCATATTTTTGGGCTTTAATTTCTATTTTTTTTTTCAAAAATTCCTCTTTTTGGCTTGAAAATTAGTTTCTTTTTGTTAAGAATTTAAATCATTTTTTGAAATCCGTATTTTTCGGTTTAATCTAACTGTTTTGATTGAAAAATAAAATTATGCAAAATGTACCTTTTTGAGTCAGTTTTTCTTCAAAAATAATTATTTTAATTTAAATAATGCAATGAAAATATTAAAAAACGGAAATTTTTCACTTTTTGTAAAAATAAATTCAGTGTTTCTTTAATTTTCATGAGTTTTATTATGTATAAACATTTTTCTAAAAAAGGCCATATCTATGCTATAAAAAAATGGCTGGAATGGTCGGTTTTTTATTTGAGAAAATATTTTAAAATTTTTTGAATGATTTTCTAAAATTTCGGAAAAGAACGTAGAAGATTTCAAAGCGTGAATTTAAAATTTTGAAAGATTCCCAGAAAATAAAGAAAATTTAGATTATTGCAGATTTCTAACGAAAAAGTAAGAAGCTTTTTAAGAATTATGAAAAGTTTAAAGAGAATGAAAAATTTTTGTTTACGATTTCTCGGAAAATTTTAATGAAGGGAATTTTTTTAATTTTGCAGACATTTAAAAAAAATTTTTAAACATTTCAAAGCGATTATTGAATTTTTAAATAAATCGTTTTCCAGGATAAACAATCTATAAGCAAAATTAATTTCAGACTTCTCTTGCAAACGTTATTGCTAACATATGCAAACAAAATTCATCCGGAAAACTTCGTTACGTAAAACTATCAGCTGCGATCTCAGGTGTAAATGATGTCAAGGAAGCGGTTAGTGTGGCTGGGAACGAACTAAAGTTTGGTCGTCGAACTGTGATCTTCATGGACGAAATTCACCGTTTCAACAAACTCCAACAAGACATTTTTCTGCCCCACATAGAAGCCGGCACTATAACTTTAATTGGCGCAACCACAGAGAACCCATCCTTCAGTTTAAATTCCGCACTGCTGAGTCGCTGCAGAGTGATTGTCCTGGAAAAATTATCAGTAGCGAGTCTGATATCGATTTTGAAAACGGCCGTTCATTCTTTAGAGGGCACTGTGCTGACCAACAGTAAAAGTAGTTGGAATGAGACAAACAGCGAAAGTAGTTCGCATGAGACAAACAACAAAAGTAGTCCGTATGAGAAAAAAAGTGAAAGTAGTCCGAATGAGACAAAATTTTTTATAGATGAGGAAACGATAGAATGGTTGGCAGAAACGTGTGATGGAGATGCTAGAATAGCTCTGGGTGGTTTGGAATTAGCTGTTATGTCGAAATCTCCAAGTAAAGGCGAATCTTTCTCTGAAAATCGATCTTCAATAACACTGGAGGATGTGAAAGAGAGTCTGAAAAAGACACATATGTTGTATGATAGAAAAGGAGATCAGCACTATGATATTATTTCAGCTCTGCACAAATCTGTCAGAGCTAGCGATGAAAATGCTTCTTTGTATTGGCTAGCTAGGATGATGGCTGGAGGGGAAAATCCAGTTTATATTGCGAGACGACTCGTCCGGATGGCGAGCGAAGATATTGGGTTGGAAGACCCTGAAGCTCTAGGTAAAGAGGATTTTATTTTTAAAAACTGGTTCAGATTTTACAGTCTTTGTCCTATTCTTCCCTTTCTTGTTTACCCCCCCCCCCCTTTTAAATTCGCCTCTATCGTCTTGCAAATTCAACAATTCAGTACAAAATTCAATTGCATGGTGGAATGTTTATATTATTTGTATTCTGGTAGATCTGTTTTTTAAAATTGAAAGTTAATTTTTTTTCAATGTAGATTTAACTTCCATTTTTGTCTACGAATGTACTTTTTTATTTACAAATTCAAGTATTCGGTTGTAAATTAACTTTTTTGGTATAAAATTGATATTTTCGGGTTGAAAAATCCACTGTTTTTGGTTGAAATATCAAATATTTAATTTTCTTCTTTTAAAATAATGAATTTTTTTGCTATTCTTTTTGCGAAAAATTTCTCTTTTTTACTGTTTTTTTCGTGTTTTTTCAATTAAATGCAAACTGAATTTATACATCCCAATAAGAAAATCCAGCTAGCTTTAGTTATAAGTTAATTCTATTGAATTGAAAAGTTTGCTATTATATTTTCGGCCAGGAATTCTTCTTTATTGGCAAAAAATTTAACTGTTTTGTTGAAAATTTCATCTTTTGCGGTAAAAAATTTGACTGTTTTGTTGTCATCTCGTCTTTATGCATACAAAATTTGTTCTCATGAATTAAAAATTTATCTTTTGGTAGAAAAGTCATCTTTCGAAACTGAATTATTTTATTGAAAAGTCATTTTATTAAAAATTTATCTCTTTTGGTTTAAAATTTAATTATTTTTTTTTTTAATTCAACTATTTTGTTGAGGATTTATGTTTTTTGGTAGAAAAATTTCACTTTTTTGTTGAAATTTGATCTTCTTGGGTAAAAAATTTGTCCTCCGAAAATAATGATTTATCTTTTGGTAGAAAAGTCATCTTTAAAAAATCAATTATTTGATTGGAAAGTCATATTTTTTGGTCGAAAATTTCAATGTTTAAAAATTCATCTTTTAATAGAAAACATATCTTTTTATATTAAAAGTTAATTATTTTTAATTGTAAAGTCTATACTATTATATTTTTCGTTAAAAACTCATCTCTTTTGGTTTAAAATTTAATTATTTTGTTGAAAATTTAACTACTTTGGTCGAAAATTCAATTTTTTTTGTTAAACATTCGTCTTTTTGGAATATTGTTAATTCAGAATTCATCTTTTTTGGTTAAAAATTTAATTATTTTGTTAAAAATTCATCTTTGTTGGTCGCAAGTTCAATTGTTTTGTTGAAAAATAATATTTTTTGGTCGAAACTTCTACAGCTTTGTTGAAAACTCATCTTTTTTCGGTAAAAAATTGAATTATTTTTCTGAACACTAATCTTTTTGGATATATTTTTGATTCAGAATTCATATCTTTTGGTTGAAAACTTAATTATTTGATTGAAAAGTCATATTTTTTGGTCGAAAATCCAATTTTTTGGTTGAAAAATAATCTTTTTTGGTCGGAAATTCAACTGTTTTGTTAAACACTCATCTCTATAAATATAAAATTCGTTTTTGTGAATTAAAAATTCATCTTTTCATAGAAAAGCCATATGTTTGTCTTGAAAGTTAATTATTTTCCATTGAAAATTCTTCTATTTTATTTTTAGTTTGAAATTCATCTCTTTTGGTCCAAAATTTAACTCTTTTGTTAAAGTCATTTTTTGGTAGAAAATTAACGATTTTTTATTAAAAATTCCACTATCATATTTTTGATATAAAATTCATCTCTTTTGGTTTAAAGCCTAATTTTTTTTATTGAAAATTTAACTGTTTTGTTGAAAATTCATTTTTTTTTATCAAAAATTGGTTTGTTTAAAAATTGTAGTACTTTGTAAAAAATAAATTTTTTGGGGCGAGAATTCCTCTCTTTCGTTGAAAATTTAACTGTTTTTTAAATTAACTTTTTTATTAAAAATTCACACTGTCAGAATGAAAATTCTACTTTTTTGGGAGACAATTCGATTTTTTTGTTTGAAAATAAAAATTCAACAATATAGTTGAAAGTTCAACTATTTTTTTTTTATGAAAAAAAACTGCTTCATAAAAAATTAATTTTTGTGATAGAAAATTCTACTTTTTGACATGAAGATTTAACTATTTTGTTAAAAACCAGCGTGTTTTTGTTTAAAATTCACGTTTACGGCTTTAAAATCCCAATGTTTTTGTTTAACATTGAAATATTTCTCATTTGAAAATTTGTCTTTTTGACTTGAAAATTCCACATTTTGGCTAAACCTTTTTCCTTTCTTGACTGAAAAATTTTTCTTGTTTGGAAATTCAACTGTTTTTGATCAAAAAATTTATTTTCTTTTTTTTTTAAATAACAAATATTATATATTTTGGTTGAGAATTCATATTTGTTGTTTCATTAAAGTACTTAGTTGAATGTTTAACGACTTGATAAAAAATATATTTTATTTTTTAAATTCATTTTAAAGAAAATTTATATTTTAGAATTGAAGATTTAACTGTTTTTTTTTTAATTCGCATTTTTGGATTGAGAATTTGACAGTTTGGTTGATTTTTTTGCTTTTTAGACTGAAAAATATTTTGTAGTTGAAAATTTGTCTTTTTGCTGTCAAAAATCTACAATTTGGTTGAATTTTTCTTTCTTTCTGGACTGAAAAATGGTTAAAAATTCAACTGTTTTTACTAAAGAAGTATACATTTTTTTATTGAAATATAAAATAATATATTTTTCCTTTATATTTAATCTTTTTTGGTTGAAAATTTAATTACAATGTAAAAAAAATCCATTTTTTTATTGAAGAATTATTTCTTTGAGAATTTAACCATTTGGTTAAAAATAAACTTTATTGTTGAAAATTTATATTTTTTATTTCAAAATTCATCTGTTTTTGTAGAAAAATCACCTTTTTGGGTTGAAAATTGAACTTTTTTGTGAAAACTTCATATTTTCGGGTTGAAAATTTAATTGATTTGTAGAAAATTAACCTTTCTGGATTGAAAATTTCACAATATAGTTAAAATTTTGTTCTATTTTGACTGAAAAATATTTCTTAGCTGAAAAAACGTCTTTTTCAATTGGAAATTGAACTATTTTGTTGAAAATTAACTTTTCTGGTGGAAAATTCTTATTTTTTGTTGAAAATTCAACCTTTTTGTACAAAAAATTCGCTTTTTTAGGTTGAAAATTTTACAATATACTCGTACTTGAAATTTATATTTTTTATTTTTATTTTTATATTTTTCATTTAGATTTCACCTTTTTGGGTTGTAAATTGAACTGTTTTTATAGAAAATTAGCCTTTCTGGATTGAAAATTTTACTTTATAGTTGACATTTTTTTCTCTTTTGACTGAAAAATATTTCATAGCTAAAAAATCGTCTTTTTCAATTGGAAATTAAAACCTTTTGTTAAAAATTAACTTTTTTTGTGGAAGATTCAACTGTTTTTTTTTAAATTCGCCTTTTTGGGATTTAAAATTTCAAAATATACTTGACATTTGTTTCTTTTTTGACTGAAAAATATTTCTTAGCTGGAAATTCGACTTCTTAGCTTGAAAATTCAACAATTTGGTTGAATTATTTCTCTTTCTTGATTGAAAACTATTTCCTGGTTAAACATTCAACTTCTTTTTATAAAAAAACTCGTACCTTTTTCTCTTTAAATATCAAATATAATTTTTTTCTTTGAGAATTCGTCTACTTTGTTTAATAATTTAAATTCTCAATTAAAAGTTTTTCTACTTTGTAAAAACTTCATTTATTTCGTTAAAGTTTAATCTTTTTAGTTCAGAATTGAACTATTTTGTTGAAAATTCATATTTTCGGGTCATAAATTCAACGACTTTGTAAAAAATTAATTTTGCATTGTTTAAAGATTCATTTCTTTATTAAGAATTTAACTATTTTGTCGAAAATCAACTTCCTTTTTGATAATTTGTCTTTTTTAGTTGAAAATTTAACTATTTTGTTAAAATTAACTGTTTGTAAAATATCCATATTCTGAATTAAAAATTTCACAATATACATGAAATTTTTTTTCTTTTTTGACTGAACAATATTTCTTAGCTGAAATCTGTCCTTTTAGCTTAAAAATTGAACAATATGGTTGAATTATTTTCCTTTCTTGACTGAAAAAATGTTTCTTGGTTGAAAATTTAATTGTTTTTTATAAAAAGCTTAAATATTTTTTTGTTGAAATATCAAAAGTTTAATTTTTTTGGCTTAGAATTGAACTATTTTACTAAAAATAATTTTTTTGATTAAAAATTCATATTTTCGTGTTAAAAATTTAACTATTTTGTTGAAAAAGAACTTTTTTATTGAACATTCGTATTGTCGGGTTGAATATTTAACTGTTTTGTATATAAAATGAATTTTTTGCTTTCGAATTCAAGAATTGGTTTGATCTTTTTTCCTTTCTTGGTTAAAAATTTCCAATTTTTGATAAAAAATTGTAATCTTTTTTTGTTAAAAGATTACATATTTTACTTTTCGTTGAGAATTAATCTTTTTTTGGTTCATAATTCAACTTCTGTTGTAGAAAATTCATCCTTTTGGATTGAAAATTTAACTATTTTGTTGAGAATTCATGTATTTTGTCAAAAATTCGCGTTTTTTTTAGTAGAAAATGATTTTGCTTCAAAATTAAAAGAATAATCCACGAGAATTGGTTAAATGTTTTTTCTTTCTTGACTGCAAAATCTACCTTGGTTTTAACTGTTTGGTTAAAAATAATGTTTTTGCTTCAAAATTCATCTTTTTGGGTTTTGAAAATCAAATTTTTTTCTGAAATATTCGATTTTTAGCTTAAAAATTTTAATATTCTCTTCAAAATGCAATAAACCTCGACTCGAAATATTCCCCTATTTTCTCTCGTTTTTTTTTTTGGTAAAAAATCATCCTATTTCCCTTATTTTGAAAGCATTTTGGACTTTGAAGTTTATTAGTTGAAATGAATTTTTTCTTAATTTAAAATAAATATTTTTAAATAATAGGTATTGCCGTGAATACGATGCAAGCTTGCCAAATGATAGGAATGCCCGAATCTGATGTTTTGTTAGCTCAGTGTGTGATTTATTTGGCGAGAGCACCAAAATCGAGATTGATGGAAGATTCACTCAGGGCAGCTCAAAGGCTCATTGCTGAACATAAAGGTCCTCAACCTTCTGTGCCTTTGCATCTTCGAAATGCGCCAACAAAGCTGATGGGTAATCTAGGTCAGTATTTCTTATTAAAAAAATAAAAACAATTTTTGTCTGGCTTCACGAAATGTTCCCTATTTTTGGCTAAAAGTCCCATATTTTGTATAAAATTTAGTACCAAATTTTATTTACTACTTTAATAATTATTTTTAATCAATTCATATATAATAATAAAATATAATTTATATTATAATTACAATTATAAATTATATTTCGAATTTAATTATTTTAAATTAAATGGATTTTATAATAAAAATAGAAAAGATTTATAAAAAATTATTTTATGAATTTAGTCCATTTATTAAAAAACTATATATTATTAATTATGAATGACATATTATTTCTAAAAATTGATTTTCAATCATTTTTAAATATTAATTAAAATTAAATAATAATTAATTTTGAATATAATTATTAATATTTAAAATTCTAATAACACGTTTCAGTATTATTACCTTGATAGTACTTATTTAATTTAATAAATTATTAATAAATTTTATATAATATTTAAAATTAAAAATTAAATATAATTCAATTGAAGCGCACTTCCTGAAATTTTTGGAATTTTCGTGAAATCTTTTTCGAATCAAATACAAGATCGGGTGGAAATATTTCAATTTTGTTGAAATTGCAATATTAAATTTAATAACAATGATTCTCGATCTGTAAAATAGCTTTATATTACCGTATTGAACTCATTTTTGTAAAATTCTTTTTTTTTTTAATCAATTTTTTTGGATGAAAATTCTACTATTTTGCTTTTGGTTAAAAATGGATCGGTTTTATTTGCAAATTCATGCATTTCATTTAAAATTCGTCCTTTTTCATTGAATCCCATTATTTTCTTTTATTTTTAAAAATTGCAATCTTCTTTTTTTGTGATATCAAATGAAACATTTTTTGTTCCGAATTCATCTCTTTTAAATAAAGATTTAATTACTTGGTTGACAGTTACTCTTTTGTTAAAAATGAATTTTTCGTCGTTAAAAAGTCACCTTTTTAATTGAAAATTCACCTCTTTGGTTGCAAAAAGTAGCTATTTTGTTAAAAATTCGTTTTTATTTGGCTGAAAATTAATTCTTTCACTAAAAATTTAACTATTCCAGTCGAAACTTTAACTTTTTGTTGAAATTTTTTTTAATTTTTGAACATTATTTTCTTTTTTGATGAAACTATAACTATCCAATTCTATATAATTCTATATAAATAATTCAATATAACTATTCTATTATCTTTTTGAGTTAAAAATGTTAACTTTTTCGATAGAAATTAATCTTTTTGTGGAAAATTCGTCATTCTGGTTGAAAATGAATTTTGTAATTGTAAATGTAACTGTTCAACTGTTTTTTGCCAATTTATTTTTAATAATTTAAAATTCATGTATTTTCTATAAAATTCGTCTTCTTCGGTAAACATGAATCTTCTATTCCATTTTTTTTTAACTTGAACTTTTTTAGTTTAAAATTCAACTATTTTGTTAAAAAATCGTCGTTGTGGTAGAAAATTCATCTTTTTGTTAAAAAATAACACTACTTGTTCAAATTTGAACACTTTTCTTAAAAATTTATATTTTTGTTTAAAATCCATCTATTCAAGATGAATATTAATTATTTCAGTTGGAAATTCATTAGTTTGCTTGAAAATTCAACTATTTGGTTGAAAATTAGTCTTTTTTAGTTGAAAGTTTAACTTTTTTGTCAACAATTCATTTTTTTTTTTTTGAAAAATCGTTTTTCTTGGCAGAAAATTAATTATTCTGTTTTTTAAACTTGAAAAGGTTTTAATTAATTAATTTAATTTTGTGTTGAAAATTGAAATATTTTGCTAAAAATTTATCGTTTTGATTTGAAAATTTAATTGTTTTGGTGAAAATTCGTTTTTTTTTTTGGTGAATAGATTAATTTTTTCGATTAAAAGTTCAGCTGTTGGTTTAATTCAACTGTTTTTTATTTAAAATTAAAATCTTTTTTGGTTCAAATAATAACTATAATATTTTTTTTGGACAGTTCATCAGTTTTAGTTGTAAATTATCCTAAATGCTTAAAACTTCCACTAATTTGTTCAAAATTATTTTTTTTGAATATTGATTTCTTTGGTTGAACATTTAAAAATTTGGTTGAAAATTCGTTTTTTTGTTGTTGAAATTTAGTTTTTTTATCTGAAAATTTAACCATTCCAGTTTAGGTTGTAAATTAATATTTAATTTTTTTTTAATTTGTGTATTTTTTTTAAATCCATCTGTTTGGTTTAAAAGAAAATTTTTTCTTGAAAAATCGTCTTTTTAAATGAAAATTATTTCTTAAATTGTAAATTCAAGTATCTGATTCAAAATTGATTTCTTGTTTTTTTAATTATACTATTCGTTTGAAAATTTTACTGTTGTGTTAAAAATTCAAATATTTTGCTAAAAATTCATCCTTTTTGAGTTGAAAATTTAATTGTTTTGATAAAAATTTATCTTTTTTGGTATAAAATTAAACTGCTTTGTTGAAAATTGATCCTTTTGGTTAAAAATTGTATTATTCGAATGAAAATTTAATTAATGTATTAAAATTAAAAAAATGTAGCTAAAAATTAATCCTTTTTTTATTGAAAATGGAACTTTTTTGTTTAAGTATTCCTTTATTGGTAAAATTTAATTTTCTTGGTTGAAAATTGTTGTTTTTGGTTAAGAATTGTATTATTCGATTAAGAATTTAATTATTGTATTGAAAATTAAAAAAAGTTGTGAAAAGTTCATCCTTTTTTGGTTGAAAATTCATCTTTTTGGTTAAAAATGGTATTATTCGGTTAAAAATTTAATTATTTGTGTCAAAATTCAAAAGTTTTGCTATAAATTCATCCTTTTTAGTTGCAAATTTAACCTTTATGTTAAAAATTTTTCTTGGTAGAAGTTTAATCGAACTGCTTGGTTAAAAATTCATCTTTTTGATTAAAATTTGTATTATTCGAATACATTTTTAATTATTGTGTTCAAAATAAAAAAATTTCCTTAAAAATTATTCTTTTTGGTTCAAGAATCAATTGTCTACTGTTTCTGATTTAAATTTGAAATATTTTTCGGCAAAATATTTAACGAATTGGTTTAAGTTTGAACTACTTTCCCTACAAAAATTTGTTTTGACGATTTATCTCTTAGATTACAAATTTAATTATGTTGTTAAAAATTCGATTTATTTTTGTTTAAAAAAATATTCCTTTTCCTTCTTGAAAATTTATCTTTTTGGTTAAAAATTCTATTATTTGATTAGAAATTGGATCATTGTATGTAAAATCCACCAATTTTATTTAAAATTCATCCTTTTCGGTCGAAAATTCAACTTTTTTGTTGAAATTATTATTTTTTTGTTATTGAAACTTAATTTTTTAAACTGAAAATGTAAATGTTCCATTTTTGGTTGAAAGCTAACTTTTGGTTGAAAATTCATATTTTCGGTTTGAAATTTGAACTAATTTGTTAAAAATTAATTTTTTGGTTTGAGATAGATCTCTTTATTTTTAAATTTAACTATTTTCTTAAAAAATGTTTTTTGTTGCTTAAAAAATTATTTTTTAACCAAAAAATAACGTACTTTTAACTAAAAACTAAAATTTTAAATAAAAAAGATGAATTTGCAACAAAAAAATGAATGTTCAAAAAATTTGTTGAACTTTCAACCCGAGATATTCAATAAAAAAATAAAATTTTGAAGTTTCAACCAAAGACTGTTTTTTAATTGTAATGAGAAAACAGTTGAATTAAGCCAAAAAAGGTGATTTTTTAAACAAAGAAAAATAATTTTTATACAAAAATCATATCTAATTTTAGGAATTTCAAGTTCTAATATAAATTTTTTTAAATAAAAATATAAATGGTCTAAATAAAGTTTCAATCTTTAAAATATGTAGATTTTAATAAAATTTTGTAATATTGTACGGCTTTTTAAATTTTTGTGAAATATTTAAAGTATTTTTATCTCGAAATATTTACAAAATGTTGAATCAGCGTCTGTTTACGTTCCCTAAATTTTAAGTTTCTATTTAAAAACTTATTTTTATAGCTTAAATCAAAATTTATTATTGACAAGTAAAAACGACATTGACCCTCAAAGTGCATACATGGTAAAAATCACGGTAAAGTGCATTATGGGTGTTAAACACCCCAGCGTATTTAATCATATACTGTTTAACGTCTATTTAATATTTTGACACAAAAAATTTATCCGATATAGTTTAAAGTATCTTTTTATAAGGTAGAGTTGATTTTATAGCCATTTATTTATTTGAAGTTTGTTAAAAAAGATTATTGAAAAAATAAACAAGTGACAAAAAAGGGGTTTTTACTTAAAAATTCATAACTCACGCAATTTTAATTATTTCTACCTGAAAATTTATGACTGTACTTTTGAAATAGTATAATTTCATGAAAAAATATTGCAACATGGGTGCTTTCCAAAAAAATATTTATTTGCAAAGTTAAAAATTCAATTTCGAAAAAAAAATTATTTCACACTGGGTGTACTAGACCCCACGATTTTTTTACTTCCACTTTCGGCAGCTGCTGCTGGTAGACACTATTTATTATCGGATTTATTAAATTATTAATTGAACAGGAATTTTTTTTAAGTAAATGGCCAAATCCTTTCATATAAAGAGTTCCCTGAAAGTTCCCTATTTCTATTTTTTAAATGTCCTATTCCCCCTGAACTATTATTTAGGATCACTTTGAAGCCTTTGTTATTTTGGTCACTTTTTTCACTTTTATAAACAAGTTTGTTCCTTTTTTTTTGATTCCCTGGTATAATGAAGCAGAAAAATCCTTAGTTCAATAAATAATAAAAATAAAAGTAGTTTAATAAATAATTTTTTCAGGATATGGAAAAGGTTATAATATGAAGCACAAAGATGTTTCCGGATTAAGCTACTTACCTGAAGGTCTAGAACACGTTAACTTTTTTCACTAAAATTTTCCCGATATTCTTCTTTATCATGCTTTGGAAGCAGGACTTCTTGAGATTTTTTGTATCTTTATTAAGAACAGAATTTTCGTATTCCAGTATTATATAATAATTATTCAAGTTGGTGCAAATGAATGTATGTTTTGATAAAATAAATTTGTGATTATTTGTATTCTAATATTTTTTAATAAAAATGTGTAATGAATAGAAAACATTTTTTTTCCTTTCCAGTACTTTCCAATTTCTGGTTTCCATTTTTTTTCGCTTTAATTTATCCTTGTAGTAAAATTTAATTTTAATGAAAATGTTGTTTGGTTGAAAATTAAATTATTTGTTGTTAAAAATCAATTAATTAAAATACTTAATTTTTTATTAAAAATTCATTTTTTTGTAAAAAAGAAATTTTGTTATATTGAATTTTTTTGCTGTTAAAAATTCAATTGATTTTAAGTTGCAATAATTGATCAAAAATTAATTTTTTTAGTTAATGATTCATCTCTTTGTTTGAAAATTTAACCAATTTCTTGAGAATTCGTTTTTCTTTTTGAAAATTGAAAAATATTTGGTTATTCATTTTTTTGTTGTTGGAAAATGTGACCATTTTGTTGAAAATTCGTTGTTTTTTGTTGTTGAAAATTCATGCATTTGGTTATACTTTTTTTTTTGAAAATTCAATTTTTTGGGGGTCAAAATTAACTCATTTAACTCCCATTTTTGGTTAAAAATCCATGTATATGGTTAAAAATTAACTTTTTGTTGAAAATTCATGTTGTTTTATTTTAGAAAATCAATTTATTTGTTACATTTTTGGTTGCGAATTCTTTTTTGGTAGAAAATTAATTTTCTTGAAATGGAATTATTTTTTTTTACAAATGCAATTGAAAACCAATTTATTATTACGTCTTTGGTTAAAAATTCATTTTCTTTGTTGAAAGTTGAAATAATTGGTCAAAAAAAAATTTTCTCGGTTAATGATTCATCTGTTTGGTTGAAAATTTGACCATTTTGTTGAAAATTCGTGCTTTCATTTTGGTTAAAAATTCATTTATATTTGTTTAAAAATTAACTTTTTTGTTGAAAATTCATGTTTTATTGTTGTTCTTTTTTGTTTGTAAATTAAATTAATTTGACTTCCATTTTTTTGGAAATGCTTCGATTTGGTTTAAAATTAAATTTTTTGTTAAGAATTCATGTTGTTTTATTTTTTTTAAATCAATTAATTTATTAAATTTTTGGTTGAAAATTCTTTTTTTGATAGAAAATTAATTTTTTGAAATGAAATTCTTTTTTTCTTGTTAAAAATGGAATTGATTATAAGTTGAAATAATTGTTCAAAAAGAATTTTGTGATCAATGATTCATCTCTGTTTGAAAATTTGACCTTTTTTGTTGAAAATTCGTGTTTTTTTGTGTGTTGAAAATTCATGTATTTGGTTAAAAATTAATTTTTTCGTTGAAAATTCATGTTTTGAGTGTTTAAAATCAACTTATTTAACTGCCATTTTGGTTGAAAATTCACGCTTTTGGTTGAAACCCAATTAATGTAACTATTCCGTTTTTGGTTGAAAATCCATGTCTTTTTTTGAATAATAATTTTTTTTGTAGAAATTAATTTTCTTGGACTGAAATTCATTTTTCTGGTTAAAAGTATCAGCTATTTACATTTTTCGTGGGAATGATTTTTTTTTTGAAAATTCAAATATTTTCTTGAAGATGAACTTTATTGCTAAAATTTTGATATGGCATTAGTGAAATATTCAATTTTTTTCAAGAATCATAGAAAAATTATTATATAATCTTAAAAATAAATAATCATTGGAAATTTTTATTTTGTATTGAGAATGATTTTTTTCCAAATCAAAAAACTATACGTGTGCCTAACGCGCAAATAGTAATGCTAAATACATATTGAAAAATAAATGTAAATTAATTAATTAAAAATATAAAATTTAGGGCCTAGAAAGATGCAGTTTTTTCTAAAATGTTTGAACTTGTCCATTTTTTAATTAGTGTAAGATAATAATAATTTCACATTATTTTTAAATTGTTTAAACGATTGTTTATTATTTTCAATAATATTCTTTTTAAACAATGATAGAAAGTTGCAAGTTAAAAAAATATATATTTAACTTTTTGTTCACAAAAACAATTTTTTAAACAATTTATTATTATTTGAAATAGTATTTTCTTTGAATAATGCTAAAAAGTTCAAGTTTTTCTAGAATTTTCCACTTTTCAATTAAAATGAGGTAATATTTAAGTGAAGTTAAAAAAATAATTGTCTAAACAATTTATTCTTATTTTTCTAACTATCTTCTCTTAGATAATTGGTGGAAAGTTGCGATTTTTTCTCAATTTTTTTTTTTACTTTTCCTTGGATTTTTAGTTATAAACAAATAATAAATAAACAGTACAGAAAACCACTTTTCAAGCAATATATTTTTTTGAAATAAAACAGACATGTGAAATATTCTTCAAATTTTCAATGTTGATCAGGGCGTATCGAAAAAAAAGTTGTTTGCTCGAAGTTCTAATAGCAATGAAAATTTTATTTTGGGAGTCAAAAAAAACTCTCCTAAGGTTTTATAAAAAAAATTCCTTCTGTTTCAGCATCGTAGATGTAGCTAAAAATAACAAAAAATGAAGCACTTCCTTAAATTTGAACAGCAACCATTTTTTTCTGAGATTTAAATTATCAATAAAAATAGTTTAAAGCAATTCGATTTATACCTATATAGCGATAATTCCATTTAAATATTTTTTACCCTCCCTAATTGACTTTGAAGTTTAAAAAAATTGAAAAAACTCGACTTTTTCGCTATTTTTTTAGATTCATGGCAAATTTCTCGGCTATTTAACTGTTTAATGTGTGATATACGTTGATCAGAATGTATTTGCATTATGTTTCAAGAATAATATATAAGGAATGTTGAAATTAAAATAATTTGTATTGACTTTGAATTACAAAAAAATATTTAAAAGTGATATATTGCTCTTTATTTGACAACAAAATTAATTTGCGGTGTCTAAATATGGTAAAAATGTTTTCGAGTGTACCTAGATTTACACTTTTATGGTGAACAGGTAATTTAAATAATTTGTATCCGGCCAGAATAACGTAGAGGATTAAAAAAAAAACAGAATTCAATTTATAACGGAATAGTCGGAAAATATATTGGCTTGTTATAATGTCATTAAATTATCAAAGTATTACCAATAACCTACTTTTACGTTGATTTCTTACATTAGTTTTAATTTATTCCTCCTCTTTTAATTTCGAAACAAAATCAGTTTTCGTTCCAAAAATGGGCAAGCTTTTCCGACTTTCGAATCTTAATCGGATGATTCCATCTTTAACGGCAGATGAGTAAACTTGCCGAGATGCGGATGTGACTTCTTTAACACACCTTTTCACTGCTTGAGTATGGCATGGAAGATGAAAAATGTCTTTGGAAATAAAGTAAGTTTGTGAATTCGGAGAGATTTTCAGTTGTCATCGATCTAGTTAATGGCGGTTCCGAAATTTTGCACTTCTCCCGGTCGATGAGTTCCGTGTAGTCCTTCGCGTAAAAATTCAACGAACAAACCTCGAATTTCCTTAATTTTGATTTCCCAGTTGATTGTATCGCAGAAATTATTCGAGACACTGCGAAATTGCGGATTTTCTGCCTTTCGTCAAATAGAATAGCCAGAAGAAGATTTTCTGGTTGAGCAAAGTAGGAATTATTTTGTATTACTTTTTGAATACATTCAGCGAGATCTTCTTTATCTACACGGAAAAAAATGGAAGGCTTGTTTGGCCATATAAGTGTGCAGACAGATCATATTGCAGGGTCGACTATAGCACAGCTCTTGAATATGGCTAAAGCTGCTATCTCTAGAAGATAAAAACGAGAGGTCCAAATCGACAATCTCAGAAAGACGACTCGATTGTCTCAGACCGTCATCTCGGGCATTTCTAGCTGGCTGACCCGATCATTGTGAAGGGTCGGTTTGGAAATCTCAGATAGTCGATCTGATTTTCTCAGACATTCGACTCCATCAACTAGATGTAGGATCACGAGTGCATTGACCCTGCCCCTGCCATCTGTCTTTGCATGAATCTCAGCAGTTGATGTCAGAACTGAAAAATAATGATTTAGTTTCAAATTAATGAGTACATCTCAAGTTTATCCTAAATCGACTAATGCTATAATTAACAGTGATTACTTAAATAATTATAATCTATTTCAAACTTACATTAACCTCAAAAAGATTTAAATTAAATGTCTTAAATCTCACATTACTAATAGAAAATATTAACGTTACAATTACTTATTTAAAACAGGTACTTACAGAATAAGATATTTCCAATGAATCCTCAATAAATACACTTCACTTTACACTGAAATAGTTCGTAAAAACCTTATTTTTTAACAGGTATCACTATGCGGTCTACGATTTCGATATGCTATTTGGAGCCAATTAGCGATACCTTTTAAATTTTCACGCGCATGATTGACGCGCAAAAATCAAGCAATGGACCATACACAATGGCTTATCTGCTCCTTCTTGGATGGTCGAAATGAGTGAAAACAATATGTGCGTATTGACCATTCCGAAAAGGATACCTTAGTTATCCCTGATAGTGAGTGTAATGCTCTTATAAAAGTCAGACTGGCGATAAAATAAGAGTCTTTTTAACCATGTCGAAAAAAATATGAAAGGACCGTTCGACCATGCAAACAGACTTGCTGGCTCTCTAAATTTTGACCATATAACTTTGACCATCCATTTTTCTACGTACTCAAAGAAATGCTTTTCCAGATACGTTACGGGGCATATTTAATAGATGGTTGATACTTAATTTCGACCCACATTAGTTCATATACTCTCATCTTATAGTCAACCATCTGGCGTGCAATAATTTAACTGCGGTCTTTTTCGAGCTAGAATTATAATTCTAGCAATCGAATTATACGTTCGTATTTACTAGCATTTGTAGTCGTAGGATAGCCATCACAATCCACACAATCCACATTAGAGGTATTAATTTCTTTGTCAAAGAAAAACTGACGGATATCACATGTAATCGTTTTTGCACCTGAACAAGATGAGGATATTTGCCCTAAATAAGTACTTCCTGGTTCTCAAATGCGAGAATGATGTTTTCTCTTTTTCTTGTTTGCCGTGTTTTTCCTTTAGTTGTTCCATCCATTACTTTCATTTCGCCTTTTCTTCCATCGAAGTATAAAGCCTTTATTTCCGAAGCCAAAGATGACGATTTTTTGTTCTTTCCCGATAGAGTTTACTCTTGTCAAAAACTAAACATTTTACTTCCCGAATGTACTTACTCACGTCGTGTAAAATTGCTGAAGCCAGTAAAGCAGCAGATCTGTTTCCGATGCCGTATCTGTCACAGACTTTTGAAAATGTTGGACAGTTTAATCTTGTCTGATCTGTAAATTTATTCCAATAAGGGACCCGCATGTATCCTCAATATCTTCTTCGTCCGGTAATAAGCGTAGAATAGAGAAAAATTAATATTTTCAGATTTCAGCGCAAAAGTGAAGATTATTCTATTATTTTGAATGCGCGATTTCTCCATCTGTTTAAAATGCCAGCATAAGAACCAGATACATCCGAAACTTATTCACTTCTATTTCTATAGCGACCGCCACAAGGGTTTCCATTCTTCCAAAGAGAACGTGTTTTCAATATATATTTAATCCCTTCTAATTGTACCGGTGACACACCTCACAGAGATATTTTTTATTCCTCATAAGTTCTGAGTTTTTTAAAGACGTTTAAATAAATTATTAAAATATAAATATAAATTTGAATATTTTTCGAATTTATAAGTTATAAAAAGATTTAATAATGAACAATGGGTTAAATAAATGCGGCGGGCTGGTAATCGTCTTTTACATTTGAACCTTCTGACCCTTTCTTTGGATAACTTCTTCACTTTGATCTTGAAATACATCGCATTCATCAAACGCTTCGATTGTACTTCATGATGATCTGATTGTTCCGAATCAATTTTCGGAAGAGACGTAAATGATTTTATCATTCGCCTGGAAGATCGCTGATCTAAGAGAAACACTCTGGCAGCTTCAGAAAGATCTGTCGCGCAAGTGCATGAAAGCATTATCACACTTAAAATTAAGCCGCAATATCCCGTGCAGAAATTGCCAAATGTTTGCCTTATTTCTGATATGGGCCAGATCGGGCACACAATTTTGTGGTTGTTAAATTTGGCCCCCTCTAGACCCCGGCTCAACAGCCAAGCTTGCGAGTAGATGGCGTTCCATTAATTTCGGGGACTAAAATGGGTTGACTCCAAATCGCCCAAGTTTCAATGTAAAGTGTCAAGCGTCCAAAATATTTCAATTATTATTTGTAGAAGTGACAAAATAAATGGAAAAAAATGCCAAAAGTGAGCACAAGACGAGTGCGTAGGTTTAGTATACGTCAAAATATTCCTGAATTACGTGTTGAAGACTATAATAAGTAAATTTATTAAGAATGTTAAGATGAAAACTAACCTCGAAATGAGGTTATTTATTTATAAGAAAAGTAGCAAAAGTAATATATTTCATTTGTTGAATGTGAAAACGAAATAGATCAACAATTACGTCATGAACATATTTATTTTCACGTATTTTTAGGTGATTTGGTACAATCGTAATGTAAATACAACCTTCTTATTTATATTTGCTTTTGTAAAAATAACTTAAAGAGCCAGTGCGATATTATGATCCACTTATTTCAAAATAACTTTCCACAATTAAGTTCAATATAGAAATTGAAAGAAACTTCAATTTAGAAATTAAAACCAAAAATATATTGCAAAATACATAAATGGTTTATCATACACAAATGCTGACTGTTATATTGCGTCGTTTGACTTTTTCCGTTTGCTCGAAAAAAAAGTGACATACTCCAATTTTTTCATATCGCGATCTGTTAGATAACCTGATATTTACATTCTCAAATTTCAGTTAAGGAGGTGATATATTCAATTTTAATATTATTTTATTTAGGAATCCCTTTTAATTAAGAATAATAAAAATAAATTAATATGGGCCGGATCGGGGCCAGGCATGGTTATCTCTGGGCGCAGCGCTTAGGCCCCGATCGGGCATCGCGTTTCATTTCGAGTCTGGCCCCATCCAGATAGCCTGATTTGGGCCAAAATCTGCCCGATCTGGCCCCGATCAGATCCAAATTGGAATTTCTGCACGGGATTAAATAACTTTGACTTTTTTGCACAAAACGCATTTAATTTGCTTTTGTACCAGGATTTTTCAATTTCTTCAACTCATCTTCTCATAAGTAAACGCGAAATATCAGAAAAACTTGGGTATCTTTTAGATTCTTTTTCAGTTCTCATTTTTTCGTATTCGAAAAAATAGTATCTCATTCCATTAAAGTGAGCAGGTAACCTTCGGTTACTTAACTCACTGTATTTTCCAATGATTGAGCATTCGCTTAACAAATCCATTTTACAAACTCAAACAACTAACAAATCACATACGATGTTTACTGAATTTAATGCAAAAAAGAAATGCTGTTTAAAAATCGAGTTTTCCAGCTCTCTTATAACATACTCGCGATTAGACCGTCAAAACTGAACTGAATTCTTTTTCTAAAAAAGCGGTTAGGAAAAACAAAATGTAAACAAAAGCCTGGTGAGCCGCGGTACAGTGGTAAAATGTAAACAAAACCTTAATGAACTCAAAAGTTGCAGTGAACCATGTTTGTTTTGATTTTGGGGATTAGCGAGCGCACCGTGAACGCATCAAAATATCATTTAATATTTTAAAATTTTAGATTTTGCTCATTGTTGAAACTACAAATGACTTCCGTTCAAAAATCCCCGGACTCTTTTTTTAAGGGATAATAACAAAAAAAAAATTTCGTGCTAAATAAAAATTTTGTGCTAAATAAAAATTTTATGCATATGCATTATTTTGAGGTTACGTCGTTTTTCATCTCTGCCTTTCCGACAATCTGGAAATTATTTATGAAATAAAATTTTTTGATTGCCTGCAAACAAGGTTAGTTACGGGAGAATATTTACTATGTTTATTTTTAAGTCCAAAGTCTTTGGCCAAAAATATTGTGTAGTTTGGAAGTAACGCTTGGGTGAATTACACACATAACTTCGAAATATACACGCATGTTGTTAGCAATATCAACAATTTTTTGATAAAAGACACAAAAAAAGTGTGTGGGGACGTCCGTTAGCATGTTCGCTATCATTTCCCAGATTTTGAAGGCAAAATATTTCTAATCTTAGGAAAAAAGCCGGGGGAATCTAACACTGAAAAAATCGATACTATTTCCTAAGCGCTATGCAAATTAATCACATTTTGCTAAATTAAAACTTTTTTGAATTAACCTACAAAAAAGGGTGTGGGGACGTCCGTTAGCATGTTCACTATAATTTTCTAAATTTTTAAGACAAAATATCTATTATTCTAGAAAAAAGCCGGGGGAACCTAAAACTGGTAAAATCGACAATTTTCTAAGTATCACATGACCTTAAGGGCATGTGAGTTTCCAACGTAATCAGCCAGTAACGTTGTACACGAAAATAAGAACCCTCTAGAGCCTCGTCTAGTGGCCGCCAGGTTTCGTATTTTCGTGTACAACGTTACCGGCTGATGCCGTTGGAATTGATTGTTAAAATATATTTTTTTACATCTTTTATTGTTAAGCTTTGTACTTAAATGTAGTTTTCTTTCGGCTCTTGCATTTCTCAAAGTTTGAGACCGATATTTTATGTATAAAAAAAGTTCGAACGTTCAAAAAATGTTGAGGTTCAGAAAAAAGATGAAATAATTTTCAGTAAAGTTCCTACCAAAGGGCATCACCTAAACATACTTTATTGTAATCTAATACATTTTCCAAAGTTTCAGCTCAATATTTTATTTACAAAAAAAGTTCTTAGGTTCAAAATAATATTCAGTGAGCTGATAAAGTGAGGTCGATAATATAGGTATTTAGCTGTGTCACATGCCCTTAATTGATTATTTCCAGAAGGGTTACTTTTTACGATGTTAGCATACAATCTACAAGTTGTCAAGGCTAGTGAGAATTAAGAAAGGCTTCGAAGACTACTCCGAATTTTTACTCGCACTCATTTTTTTAAAATTGTTTATTTATAACGTGTTAATTCATTATTGATGATTAACTATGAATAGTATCTTGAAGTTTAGAATATCTTTGGATGTACTTAACTGCTCATATAATAATCGTATGATGGTAACATGGTTGATAAGTAACTTTAAGAAAATAGCGAAAAAGTTGACTTTTTTCGATTTTTTGAAACTTCAAAGTCAATTAGGGAGGGTAAAAAATATTTCAATGGAATTATTGCTATACAGGTATAAATAGACTTACTTTGAAATATTTTTATCGATAACTAAAATCTTTAAAAAAATTGTGGTTCAAATTTGAAGAAGTGCTTCGTTTTTTGTTATTTTTAGCTATATTTAAGCCGCGGAGAAAGTTTTCATTGCTATTAGAACTTCGCGCAAACAACTTAATTTTTTTCGATACGCCCTAATAAATCGGTCCTAAATTTGTATATTTCTGAAAAGTTTTTTTTTGTAAATCATTTTGTTGTTGATTTTTTCATAATTATTAAAATTTAGGATCAGACCCACCTTTCTGAGTGCTTCCGATTTATTATTAAAAACTTTCAACTCGATTTGGCGCTCTGTGTGAAAATAAGTTAGGAAATAAAAAAAGTAGCGGTAAGGTATAGGAATCTGGTTACGTGACCCACACGTCACATGGCCTTAAATGTAAATTTTTCTTAAAATAGTCAAAAGTGGACAAAAATTTAAGAATTTTAGAAAAAATCGCAACTGTCTGGCATTAACATAGGAGAAGACAGTTATGAACAATAATAATTTTTTCGAACAATCATGTTTGTAAAATTGCAGTAATTATTACTACACTCTAATCAAAAGTGGACCAAATCTGGAAAATTTTAGAAAAAACTGCAACTTTTTAGCATTATTCTAAGATGATATTTTTACCAATAATAATACATTGTTTAAACAATTACTTTTGTTAAGCTTCTCTGATTATTGCCTCGCTCTAACTAAAAAAAAATAAAAGAAAGTTAAATAATTCAGAAAAACAATACTAAATTGTTTAAAAAATGTATGTAAACACCTAATTATTTATAGAAAACAGTATTTTCTTTAGAAGCAATTAGTATGTAAAAAAATACGAAAAATTATAATTAGCGGCAACGTCGATTAATTTTTTTCAAACTTTGTGCCGTTTTCCAAAAAATTTTATTTATTTATTTTTAATCTTCTTTTCTACGAATACAAAAAAAAATATGTAGCTTTTTTTGGTGCACAATTATTGTTGATTCATCTTTTTTTTAATCTTGCATAGTTTGATCGCAAAATGGAATTCTTGATTATTCATTTTTTCTTGTCTGATAGAAATTTGAAAACAGAATTTCAATTTTTTATTTTTGTAATATTGGTAACATGCTGGCACCCTGCTTATATTTTCTGACGTGATCCGGACCGGAGAAGTGCAAGTGCGGAGAAGTCGAGAACGTGGTTGCGGACAGGAATAATGGAAATCATCTGTTCCAAAGAACTGTTCTGATCATGAGAAGTGAGATTTGATATCAAAGTTCTATTGGCAAGGAAGGTTAAACGCATATTATAGTGCTGCAAATGGGAACATAGGGTTGTGAGTGCCTGCAAGTTCAAGGTTATTAGTTATTATTGGATTATTAATTCATTAATTAATTATAAATGGGCAGATACGCGATAGGTGCCGTGTTCGTTGGTTAGGAAAGGCGAGCGGCAGAGCGGCCTTTTTCCAAAAAATGGATTTAATTATTGGACATCAGAGGATGAAGCTCTCCAATTTGTTCATGAGGTCAATCTCAAATTTCTTGCCAAATACTTCTATTGGGTCAGTTCGTTGTCTTTGTTACGCTAGTACGAGACTAGAAAAAATAACACTCGCAGGTAGGTTATGACACTATTTTAGGCCATAAATTTTGTTTCCTTGAGGACAAAAGTGACTGTCATGGCCAGTATCTCAATTTGGACGATTATTTGCGTTATTTCTAGTTTATTTACGTTACTGACGATAGTTTTAGAGTTTTGAAGAGTCAAAAATTGCTTTCATTTTTATACATTTCTTTGATAATTACAAATTTCCAGAATATTTTGTAACAATATAGAGTAGATAAATTATTGATTATTTGATGGTAACCTTTATGGAGACACTGACAGGTTAGAATTTTTCTAAGACTTTTGAAATCGATTCAAAAAGATTTTTGAAGATTTCGGATGTCGAAAATTTGCAATAAAAAATTTTATTTTCAACGAAATGGTTGAATTTAAAAAAAATTAATTTTCAAGAAAAAAGTAAAATTTTTATTTAGCATAAGTTTGATTTGTTTTAAACGAAAAGGATTAACATTTTTTTAAAATTAAAAACTGAATTTTCAAAATTTAACTAAATTTCATTCATCTGGAAAACTTGGAATTGTCCGCGAATTTTTTCTAGTGTGTGTTGAAACTTTTTTTTTAATGTCATATAAAATTATATAACAATTTTTTTATTTGAACTATTTATTGGAAAATTTAATGACTTTTTTGAAAATTCGTTCTTTTTGGTTGAAAATTAATATTCTTGCTTAACAGTCAAATTTTTGGCTTGAAAATTCAACAGTTTGGTTGGTATTTTTTTTCTCTTGACTGAAATTACTATGTTTTGTATTTAAAATTAAAATGATTTTCTAGTTGAAATATTAACTATTACATTTTTTTGTTAAAAATTTATCTTTTTTGATAGAAAAATAATTTTTTAACTGAAAATTGAACTGTTTTTTTTAAATTTCATTTTTCTTTGATTAAACATTAATTTCTTAACTGAAAATTTAACTAATCGAGTAGAATATTCCATAATTCTAGTGGAAAATTCATCTCTGGTAGAAAATTTATATTTTTGAGTCGAAAATTATATTTTTTTAAAATAATTGTTTGAACTGCAAATTTAAATTATTTGAATATTCCATCATTCTATTAGTTGGAAATTTATCTCTTTAGTTGAAAATTAGGTGTTTCGACTTTTTTAATTTTTGGTTGAAAATTTATATTTTGTGTTGAAAATTCACTTATTTTCTTAAAAATTCGTATTTTTGTAGAAAATTAATCTTCTTGGTTTAAAATTATTCATTTTGGTTAAAAATTCAACTATTCAAAATAAAGATTCACATTTTTTATGATTATTTATCTTCTTGGTTTAAAATTCATCTATTTCAGGTAGAAAATTAATCTTGGGTAAAAAGTTCATATTTTATGATAAAAATTTAACTACTTTGTTGGATTTTTTTATTTTTTTATTAAAATTAATTTTCTTAACTAATAACGCAACTAATCGAGTAGAATATTCCATCATTCTAGTTGAAAATATATATTTTTGAGATGAAAATTCACTTATTTGGTTAGAAATTCGTCTTCTCGGTTTAAAATTTATCTGTTTTAGGTAGAAAATTAATCTTGGGTAAAAAGTTCATATTTTATGATAAAAATTTAACTATTTTGTTGGATTTTTTTATTAAAATTAATTTTCTTAACTAATAACGCAACTAATCGAGTAGAATATTCCATAATTTTAGTTGAAAATTCATCTCTTGCGTTTAAAATGTATATTTTGTAGTCAACACTTCCTTTTTTTTTTAAATTAATTGTTCAAACTGAAAATTTAACTAATTTATTTCAATATTCCATCATTCTAGTGGAAAATATATATTGTTGAGTTGAAAATTCATTTTTTTTTCTTGAAAATTCGTATTTTCATAGAAAATTAATCTTTTCGGTTAAAAATTCATCTATTTCTGGTAGAAAATTAATCTTGGGTAAAAAATTCATATTTTAGGATAAAAATTTAACTATTTTGTTGGATTTTTTATTTTTTTTTTATTAAAATTAATTTAATTAACTAATAAATATACTAATTGAGTAGAATATTCCATAATTTTAGTTGAAAATTTATCTCTTTCGTTTAAATTTTATATTTTTTAGCCAAAAATTCCTTTTTTTTGTTGAAAATAATTGTTTGAACTGAAAATTTAAATAATTTATTTTAAGTTTCCATCATTCTAATAAAAAATTAATCTTCTCGGTTTAAAATTCATCTATTCCAGGTAGAAAATTTATATTTTTGAGCCGAAAATTCATTTATTTTTTAAAAATAATTGGTTGAACTGGAAATTGAATTTATTTGAATATTCTATCATTCTATTAGTTGGAAATTCAATTCTTTGTTTGAAAATTAAGTTTTCCAACTTTATACAATTTTTGTTGGAAATTTATATTTTTGAGTTGAAAATTCACTTATTTTGTTAAAAATTCGTATTTTCGTAGAAAATTAATCTTCTTGGATTAAAATTAATCTTTTTGGTTAAAAATGCAACTATTCAAAATAATTATTCATAATTTTTTTATGATAATTATTAAATCTGACAATAATTGGTTTAAAAGTCATCTATTCCAGGTAGAAAATTTATCTTGGGTAAAAATTTATATTTTGGGATAAAAATTTGACTATTTTGTGGAAAATTTCTTTTTTGATTGAAAATTAATTTTTTAAATTAATAATTCAACTGATCGAGTAGAATATTTCATAATTTTAGTTGAAAATTCATCTCTTTCATTGAAAATTTATATTTTTTAGTCAACAAATCCTTTTTTTTTTGTTGAAAATAATTGCTTGAACTAAAAATTTAACTAATTTATTTCAATATTCCATCATTCGAGTTGAAAATTTATCTTTTCAGTTAAAAATTAAATTTTTCTACTTTTCACTTTTTTGTTGAAAATTTATAAGTTAAAATTGTACTTATTTTATTGAAAATTCGTCTTTGACATATTAGGAAATTAACAATCATGGCTTAAAATTTATCTTTTTGGTTAAAAATGTAACTATTCCAAATAAAGATTCATAATTTTTTATAATTTATCTTTTTCGTTTAATAATCTACTATTTCAGGTAAAAATTAATCATTTTAATTGAAAATTCAAATATTTGGTTGAAAATTCAAATATTTTGAGGAAAATTTGTCTTTATTTTTAGTTTGAAAATTCATGGACTTCATTGAAAATCCATTAATCTTATGCAAATGCAATACTCAGCAAAAACTATAATACTTACTGTTTTAACCAAAAAAGATATAATTTTTTTCTATCAAAAACTGAATTTTTAACCAAGAAAGAAAAAAGTTTCAACTAAATTGTGAAATTTTCCAGCCATGAGAGCGCATTTTCTACAAAATAGTAGAATTTGCAATCCGACAGTACAAATTTTGAATAAAAAAGTTAATTCTCAACTAAACTGATGAATGGTCAACCAAAACAAATTACTTTTTATCAAAGTAGAGTTAAATTATCAACGAAAAGATGAATTCTCAATAACAAATGTAATATTTTATGGTTTAACCAAAAAATATTTTAATTTTTTTTTATCAAAAACTGAATTATAACCAAAAAAGAAAAAAAATTCAACTAAATTGTGAAATTCGTAAGCCATAAGGGCGCATTTTCTACAAAATAGTAATACTTTCAATCCCGCAATATAAATTTCCAATAAAAAGTTCATTTTCAAAAAAACTGCTGGATTTTTAACTCGAAAATAGGAATTTTCAACAAAGAAAGTTTATTTTGAACGAAACAGTTCAATTCTCAACCAAAAAGGGTGAAATACAACAAAGAAATTACTTATTAACATGCAACCAAGTAGTTGCATTTTCAACCAGAGAAAATGAATTCTCAAGTAAAAATTTAATAATTGATATTCCAATCGAAAAATATTTCAATTAAAAAAAAAACTGTTTAATTCATTAAAAAAAATGAAATGATGGATTTTTAAGCAAATAAATGAATTTTCAATGAACAAGTGATTTTTTAACAAAGTAGTGCAACTTTTAAACTAGTATTTTAATTTTTTACAAAGAAGAAAAATAAATTCAACCAAATTGTGGAATTTTCAAGCTGTGTTGTAGAAAAATCATTTTTTTGGCTTGAAAATTCAATAATTTAGATTATTTTTTTTAATAATGACTAAATTTTGGTGGCAAATTTCACTTTTTTTCTTGAAAATTCCTCTTCTTGGTTTGAAAATTGATCTCTTCTGGTAGAAATTAAATTTTTTAGGGTGAAAAATTCATCTCTTTAGTTAAACATTTAATAATTTTGTTAAAAAAGACGTGCTTTCTTTGTTGAAAATACATTTTCTCAACTAAAAATTTAACTTTTTTTTGTTGTTAAAATTAATTTTGTTAGTTGGAAATTCATCTCCTTGGTGAATCTTTAACTACTTTGTTAAAAATTCTTCTCTATGGTTAAAAATGTAATAGTTTTGTTGAACTTTTTTTTTAACGCTAATTTATTTTGTTAATAATTTGAATAGTTCGGTGAAAATTCGTTTATTTTTATGAAAACCAATTTGAAAATTCATCTATTTTGTTGACAATTCGTCATTTTTGGTAGAAAATTAATTTTCTTGAATGAAAATTCATCTACTTATTAGGTTGGAAATTAATTTTGATAACTGAAAATTTAATTCCATATTTCCTTTTCCATTTTTGTTTAAATATTTATCGTTTTTAGTTGAAAATCTATCTCTTTTGGCAAAAATGTAGTATTTTTTCTCTGAAATATGAACTTCTTTGTTAAAAATTCTTTTTTTTGTTTTGTTTAAAGTTTCATCTCTTTATTTGAAAATGCAAATATTTTGTTGACATTTTTTTTCTAGAATTTCATCATCTTTTTTTTTTTTTTAATGTAACTTTTTTCTTAGAAAATTAGTGTTTTTAAACATTTCTAATCGATTTTTATTTCACGGAAAATTCGTTTTTTTTTTTCGTAGAAATATAATCTTTTTAGTAATATTTTTATGTAATAATTAACTGCTTGGTTAAAAGTTAAATCACTTTCCAAAAAATTAGTTTCTCTGATTGAAAATTAATTTTGTTTAACTGAAATTTTAACTATTCTATTTTTGGTTTAAAATGTACGTTTTTTTCAGGATAGAAGCAAAGAAATGAATAAAAAAACATAATTTAAGAATTTTTCTTTTTAGTAGAAAATGAACTTTTCTCTTCTTGAAAATTCATCTTTTTGGTTTATAATTTAACTATTGCATTTTTCGATTTTTTATTGTTTTGAAGACTTGCGCAATTAGAAATTTAAAAAAAGTTTGGATGAAATACGTTTTAATTATTATAAATTTAATTAATACAAATTAATTTGGTAAGAATTCTTAAAATTAAAATATATATTTCTAGTATTAAAAGTTGAACAACAATGGATTTGCAAGACGATTCTGAATAATCTGTTTGAAATTTAAAAAAATTACAGATTTCAAAGAAACATAAGTCCTGTTGAAACCTTATAATTTTTTTTAAATTTTGAAATAATTTTCAACTAATAGATTTATAATTAAAAGCCGACAATCACTTTCAAAGCCGATTCAAATATTTGTTCTAGTCTAAAATATTCCATTTATGAACAATTAAATTTGAGCCATTTTAATTGATAGATTATTAGCAATTTTGAATCAAATATTAAAAATAAAAAGATTTGAAATTAAATTGTTGGAAATAGATCTTGAGTCGTTAAAATTTCAGTGTGCTCAATTTAAACTTTGAATATTCCACTTTTAATGGTTCTGTTTAAAACATTTTTTGTAATTTTTAAGAGTTTAACTTATCTAAGTTTTTAATCAATTATTATTTTTTTTCATTGGAGTGAGTTTAAGAGATATTTAGAAGTTTTGAAAAGATTCCAATTTTTGAAATTTGAAAATATTTTTAAAAATGTTACACAGAGTGTAGATTTTTTAAAATTCCGAAATAAAATTTTGAAGTTTATTAAGGAGTTTGAAAGGGCTTAAGATAATAAAAAATGTTCTTAATATTTTCGGGAATATTTTTAACAACTTTTTTTGAGAAATTAATTTAAAAAGAATACTTAAAAATATATTAAAAAACGGATTTCTATGAACAAATAAACATTAAGCATTTATTAATTAAGGAAAAGTTCGAGTAAGTTTAAGAGATATTTAAATGCTTTGAAAATATTTTTAAAAAATTTCAACTTTAAAAGAGTTGGAAAAATTAAAGACAGAATGTAGATTTTTCAAGATTTTGAATACTAATTTAAAATTTAATTTTAAATAACAAATTATTATGATTCCTAGAAAAATTGTAAATGATTTATTTTGAAAAATTTCAAAAGATTATTCAAAATTTTTCCAAAATTGTCAAAAAAAGATCCTAAAGTAATTTTTTTACTTTTTCAGGATTAAAAAAAAAATTGAATGATTTGAAAGATATTTAAAAGTTAACGAAAAAAATATATTTTAATTTTTGAAAAATTTAAAATCAAATGTTGATGCTTCTTAAGGAGTTTGAAGAACACTTAAAAATCCTTAAGAAGCTTAGGAATAAAAAAATATTAAGTTTCCTGGATAAATATTTAATTATTTTTTATTTAATCGTTCATTTTTGAATGTTTCGAAGTTAAAATTGCTCAAAATTATATAATTTTAAACATCTATAGATTTATTGATTCATCTTTCAATTTAAAGTATTGAAAATGATATGGTAGATTTATATTTTTATCCAGAAGTCTTTTAACTGTTTAATTTATAATAGTTAAAAATGTAAAATTTTACACTTTAACGGGGCTTAATTAAAAATTAAAAAGTGTGAGAAGTTTTTATCTTATGTGTAAAAATGATTGAGCTTTTGAATTAAAAATTCTAAATTAAGAATTTGTTCAACTTCGATTTTAAAAGCTTAAAATGCGCAGCTTAAAATTGCAGTTCAAAAATATTTTCACCTTTATGATATTTAAAATAATCAAATGATATTTTAAATAATTAAAGTGCAGTATTGAAGATTTAAACACTTAAAAATTAAAAGCATTTGAAGTTAACTGTAAGTATAAAAAAAATATTATTTTTAAAATGGATCTTCACCATAATATTATAGTAGTGATTAAAGGTTTTTATTAAATTAAAAATATTGTTAAGTTTAAATTATTCAATTTTTTACCCAGTTGATTTGCAATTTTTTAATTTAGAAAATGAATAAGTATTAATTATTCAGCAATATTTAACTGTTCATTTAAAATTTGTGCATTGTAACCAAATATTTCCTTTACATTATTTAAAATCATTTTAAGTTTATAATTTAATTTGAATCTTCTTAAAACTTCTAAATATCTCTTAAAATTACTCTAATTTTCTCTACAAATAATAAGTGTTCTATTGTTATTTATAAACTTAGGTTTTAAGGATATTTCTTTTAATTTGCAGGATTTTCTGAAAGTTGCAGAAAAAAATTAATTCATTGTAAAATATATTAAAAAGTTCCACAGAAAATTTCAAAAATTATTTTAAATTTGGAAAAAATTGAAAACCACTTCTAGATTTCTCAAAATTTTAAAGATTCCTAAGGATGCTTAAATTATTTAAAATAAAAATAATTCAACTTCTAATTTAAGAACTGTTAAGTTAAAAAAATGTATTTTACAACTTTTAATCTGCCTACCTGAAAATTACTTAAAATAATATCATTTTGAAATTTTGTAAAGTTAATTGCTTGATTCTTTAATTTAGACTATTGAAACTGTTGTCGTTGATTTATATTGTCGGAAAATAATCTGAATCTTTGAACTCTATAATTGATAAAAGTTCTACATTCCATTTTATACGTATAAGTTATTGAGCATTTAAATACACAATTTTTGAATTGAAAAATGTTTAACCTTTAATTTTAAAAGTTTGAAATTCAAACCTTTCACTTTGAATTTTTTCATTCATTATTTATTGTTCATTACTTCAAATGGAAAAATATTTAGAATAGAGTTTGATTTTTTAAATTTCATTTACCGAGGAAAATTATTGCGAACCGGAAAATGACCTGGAATTTTTTTCTTTGATTAAAACGGCCATCCTGAGAAAATGACCCGGAATTTTTTCCTCCATTAAAACGGGCCATCCGGGATAATAATTAATTTATATAAAATCTTCTTTACAGGAGACGATCCTAATTTCGGGACGAGATTACCTAATTACCAAACATTTAGAAATTATTCTCTCGTAAATCAAAGGCTTTTTAAAGATGCATTCTGTGAATTCGAACCTAGAACAGTTCGAAATTATACAACAGAAACTCCAAAGAAGGAGTCAACTGAGCCTAAACCATCTATTTTCCAAAGGATGAAACAGATGTCAAAAGATTATTGGCACATCCTAATTCCCGTGCACGTAGCCACTTCTCTCGTATGGATTTCGATATTCTATATTGCTGTTAAAAAGTAAGTCAAAAATTTTCACTATCGGGGTGTCTACTCAACTTGGGAAATCTGGAAAACCTGGAATTTTCATATGTTCTGGAAAAATCTGGAAATGTCAGGGAATTTTTTTTTAAAGTTACGAAATTTTTTCGAGAGCGTTATTATTTTTTTTTATTTGCAATATTAGATTTAATAGTAATGATTCTTTATTTGCAAAAGTAGCTTTATATTAGTGTATTTAACCATTTTTTTTTAATTCGTCTTGTGTTTGGAATAATTTTTTTAACTAAAAATTTAACTTCTATTTTTGATTCAAAACGATCGGTTTTAGTTGAAAATTTATGTATTTTATTGAAAATTTGTTCTTTCAGGTACAAAATTAATCTTCTTGGTTGAAAAATAATAATTTTCATTGAAAATTTATTAGTTTGTTTGCAATTTTTCTCTCTCGGCTGAAAAATCTTTCTCAGTTGAAAAGTTTGCTTTTGAGTTGAATCCAACAGTTTTTTTTATTAAAAATTGAAATATTTTTGGGTTGAAATATCAAATACTACATTTTTATTGCACAATTTATATTTTTTTAATTGAAAATTTACTCTGTTGAAAATTCGTTTGTTGTTTGGCTAAAATTTAATATTTTCACTAACTTGTTTTTTTTTGTTTGAAAATTAATATTTTTTAAAATTATAAATTTAACCATTCATCATTGGCTTGAAAGAATTATCTTTTTTAGTTGATAAATTCCGCTTTTTTCATCTCTTTGTTTGAAAATTTTAAAGTTTTCTTAAAAAATCTTTTTTTTTGTGAAAATAAATTTTTTGAACTAAAAAATTAACTATGGAGTTTTTGATTTACAAGTGATCTATTTTAGTTGAAAATTTCTCTTTTTTGGTAGAAATTAATTTTCATAGCTGAAATTTTAGAAACTTGGCGAAAATTAATTTTTTTCTTAAATTAAAATTTAACTTCCGTTATTTTTTAATTGAAAATTAATCTTTTTTTAGTACAAAATACAACTATTTGGTTGAAAGTTTTTCCTTATAACTTGAAAATTAATTTATTTTGTTGAAAATGTATGTATGTTGTTGAAATATCGTCTTTTTTGGTATAAAATTAATATTTTTGTTTGAAAAATAATATTCTTGTTTACAAATTAATATTCTCAGTTTAAACTCCACTATTATTATTATTATTATTATTATTATTATTATTATTATTATTATTAAATATTAATCATTTGAATTGAAAATTTATCTTTTTTAGTTAGAAATTCACCTTTTCGGATAAAAACTTGTTCTTATTCGAAAATTCCACTTTTTTTAAACAAAAATTTATGTATGTTATTGAAAAATCTTTTTTTTATGATAGAAAATTAATCTTGTTTAAAAATGAATTTTTTTTTAGTTGAAAATTTAAGTATTCCAGTTAAATATTTATAATTTTGGTTGGAAATCCACCTTCTTTGTTTAAAATTCAAATATTTCAATTAAAGATTTATGATTTTAACTAAAAATTTATCAGTTTGGTCGAATAATAATATTTATTCAACTGAAAACTCAACTATTCCATTTTTTGTTGAAAATTTATATTTTTTAATTAAAAATTCACCTTTTCGGATAAAATCTTGTTCTTATTCGAAAATTCCACTTTTTTTTAAACAAAAATGTATGTATGTTATTGAAAAATCTTTTTTTATGCTAGAAAAGTAATCTTGTTTAAAAATGAATTTTTTTTAGTTGAAAATTTAAGTGTTCCAGTTAAATATTTATATTTTTGGTTGGAAATCCACCTTCTTTGTTTAAAATTCAAATATTTCAATTAAAGATTTATGATTTTAACTGAAAATTTATCAGTTTGGTCGAATAATAATATTTATTCAACTGAAAACTTAACTATTCCATTTTTTGTTGAAAATTTATATTTTTTAATTAAAAATTCACCTTTTCGGATAAAAACTTGTTCTTATTCGAAAATTCCACTTTTTTTAAACAAAAATTTATGTATGTTATTGAAAAATCTTTTTTATGCTAGAAAATTAATCTTGTTTAAAAATGAAT
>NC_046658.1:133206014-133223687 GCF_010883055.1 Belonocnema kinseyi | reverse complement strand
ATTCCATTTTTTGTTGAAAATTTATATTTTTTAATTAAAAATTCACCTTTTCGGATAAAATCTTGTTCTTATTCGAAAATTCCACTTTTTTTAAACAAAAATGTATGTATGTTATTGAAAAATCTTTTTTTATGCTAGAAAAGTAATCTTGTTTAAAAATGAATTTTTTTAGTTGAAAATTTAAGTATTTCAGTTAAATATTCATAATTTTGGTTAAAATTCATCTTCTTTGTTTAAAATTCAAATATTTGAGTGAAAGATTTATCATTTTTGTTGAAAACTCATCAGTTTGGTCAAAAATTATTTTTTTCTTAATGGAAGATGTAACAGTTCCATTTTTTATTGAATACTGATATTTTTTACTTCAAAACTTAACTATTTGTTGGAAAGTCGTCATTTTTAGTTGGAAATTCACGTATTTTGTTGAAAAATCGAACTTTGGTAGAAAATTAATGTTTTTCTTTGAAAATTCAGCTTTTTCGTCGAAAATTCAAGTATTCCAGTTACATATAAAACTTTTTTTTCAAAACTCACCTTTAAATAAAAATTTCACTATTCCATTTCCTAATGAAAATTTATGTTTTATAAACTGAAATTATTTAGTTCAAAACTCAATTATTTTGTTGAAAAATCGAACTTTTTGATAGAAAATTAATCTTCTTCTTTGAAAATTCATATATTCCAGTTAAATATATTATTTATTTTGAAAACTCACCTTTTTTGTTTAAAATTCATTTATTTCAGTTAAAGATTCAACATTTTTGTTTAATTGAAAATTTCACTTCGATTTTTTATTGGAAATTGATATTTTTTAGCCTAAAATCTAAATATTTTGTTCAAATTTTGTCTTTTATTTAAAAATTCAACTATTTCGTTAAAAATTTATATATTTTGTTGAAAAATAGTTGTTTTTTTTTGTAGAAAATTAATTTTCTTGTTTGAAAATTCATTTTTTTGTTTAAAAAATACAGTATTTCAGTTAAATATTCATCATTTTTGTTGGAAATTTTTATTTTTGTTTAAAAATAAAAATTCTTGGTTGAGGGATAAATTTATTTCTTAAAAATTCTTATTTTTGGTTTAAAATTCATCTATTCCACTTGAAGACTCATCATTTTAGATGATAATTCATAACTTGGGTTAATTTCTTAAACTTAAAATTTAACTATTTAATTTTTTGATTGGCGGCTTTTCTATTGTGAAATTCAAACATTTTTTGAAAATCGATCTTTTTGTAGTTGAAATTTAAATTATTTGTTTGAGAATTCATCTGTTTTGTTGAAAAATTGTATTTTTTGATAGAAAATTAATTTTTTTAATGAACAATTCAACGAAAATTAACTTTGTTTTTAAACTGAAAACTTAGCTAATCCATTTTTTCTTAAAAATTTATCTTTTTTAGTTAAAAATTCAACTTTTTGGATAAAAATTCGTCTTTTCATTCGAAAATTCCACTTTATCGATGAAAATTCATGTATTTTTTTTTAAATCGTTTTTTTTCTGGTAGAAAATTAATCTTCTTGTTTGATAATTAATTTTTTTAGTTGAAAATTCATCATTTTTGGTTAAATGAAAATTACACTTCCATTTTAAATTGATATTCTTAGTCTAAAATTCAACTATTTTGTGCAATATTTGTCTTTTTTAGTTAAAAATTCAACTATTTTGTTGAAAATTTGTCATTTTGATTTGGAAATTCAACTATTTCGTTAAAAATCCATATATTTTGTTGAAAAATCGAATTTATTGGTAGAAAATTAATCTGCTTGCTTGAAAATTCATTTTTTTGTTTGATAAATACAGTATTTCAGTTAAATATTCAACATTTTTTTTTGAAATTTATCTTTTTTTTTTTTGAAAATTTATCAGTTTAGTCGAAAATTAATTTTTTTTTAACTGAAAATTTAACTATTCCATTTTTTTGTTAAAAATTGATCTTTTTTAGTTAAAAATTCAACTTTCCGGCTAAAAATTGGTCTTTTTATTCGAAAATTCCACGTTCTAGATGAAAATTCATGTATTTTGTTGAAAACCCGTCTTTTTGTGGTAGAAAATTAATCTTGTTAAAAAATAAAATTTTTTTAGTTGAAAATTTAAGTACTCCAGTTAAATATTCATCTTTTTGGTCGAAAATTAATATTTTTCTTAACTGAAAATGTAAGAGTCTCACTTTTTAAAATTAAAAACTGATATTTTGTTGAAAATTTGTCTTTTTTAGTTAAAAATTCATGTATTTTTTTTAAATAGAATTTTTTTGGTAGAAAACTAATTTTCTTTTTTGAAAATTCAAGTATTTCAGGTAAAAATGTATCATTTTTGTTGAAAACTCACCATTTTCTTTCAAATTCAACTATTTCAGTTGAAGATTCATCATTTTTGATAAAATAAAAATTTCTCTAATTCCATTTTTTAATCGAAAATTGATATTTTTTAGTTGAAAGTTCGATTATTTAGTTGAGAATTCATCTATTTTGTTTAAAAAATGTTCTTTTTTGGTAGAAATTTCATCTTTTTATTTGTACTTTGACCAATTATACCTGGAAAAAACATGAAATTGACAGGGAATTTTTTTTCAGGTTTTGAGTAGATACCCTAACTACATACTTATTAGGGTGGTCCAAAAAAATGCACTTGGAAAAGTGAATTTTCTAAAAGAATTATAATTCTCAGTTTTTTCTATGGAATGGGAAATTTTGTAAAATAATTTTAACTCTAAATTATAAAAGGAGGATTAAAAAAAATCTAATCTAATTTAAAATATGTTGGGTTTTGAAGATTTCTTGTTCCAAATCGTAATTTGTTTGAATTTACAAATTTTTTCTTTCGCTAATAAAAATTTTGCAAAATTTGAAACGTCTTTTTTCCAAATTTGGGGGAAAAGAGAGTTACTATATTTCTGAATTATATTAGAATAATTTTAATTCTGATTTAGAAGAGTAGGATTTAACAAAAAAATCCCTGCTCAAATTCAGAATTCTTTTTCAAAATTGGCTGTTTCAAATCCAAAATCTCTTATATTTAGAAATCTTTTAAAAATTGACCTGGAAAAATGTGTTTCAACGAAAAAAAAAATATTTTATGCCTGTCGAAACAGAGATACAAAAATAGCGATTATTTAAAAAAAAAAAACATTTTTTCTACAAAAACTGATTTGGATTTCCTGAAGATTTTTTGTTTTATAATGCAAAAAATCTCGGGTCATTTTGACACCAAAAGGTAGACTTTGGTGGATTGCCATTTAAAAAAAAGCCTTTTTGGACCGAAATAGTACTCATTGTAATGATAAAACACTCTATTAATATATTTTTTATTGCCGTTTATAGTGGCGTGGATATCGGAGAAATTTTTAAATATTTAAATCTTAGTGAAACTTATGTGGAGAAGATACGTAATTCGAAAGCGGGGCACTGGGCAGTGGCTTATGCCTTGTTTAAAGTCTGCACTCCAATTAGATACACTGTCACAATTGGTAAGTTTTCTGATAATTTATTATTTATTATATGCTAAAAAATCTGGAAAATTTAAAAAATTGATTTTTTTGTTGTTAAAAATTCGTTTATTTTTCCGTTTGAAATTAATTTCTTATCTGGCAATTTAACTTTTCTATTTTTGGATGAAAATTGATAGTTTTTAGTTGAAAACTCAAATATCTGGTTAAAAATTCGCGTATGTTTTTTGTTGAAATTCGTTCTTTTTGGTAAAAAGGTAATCTTCTTGGTTGAAATTTGATCTTTTTTTCTTGAAATTTCAACAGTTTGCAATTTTTCTCTCTTGACTGAAAAGTTTTTCTAAGTTGAAAATTTAATTCATCTTGAAAAGTTGTCTTTTCGGGTTCAATTCGACTGTTTTTTTTTATTAAAAATTAAAATCTTTCGTGGTTGAAATATTAACTACATTTTTTGTTCGGAATTCGTCTTTTTTTAAATAAAAATTTATCACTTTAGTTAAAAAATGAAGTATTTTGTTGAAAATTATTTTTTTCATTGACTAAAAATTTATTTATAACTGAAATTTTATTATTCAAGTTGAATATTCCATTATTTGCGTTAAAGCATTAATTATTAACTAAAAATTTAAGTATTTAATTTTTAGTTGAAAAATGATCTTTTTTTGTTGAAAATGTAAATATTTTTTATAAATTTTTGTTTTTTGTAGAAAATTATTTTTGTTTAGACATTTTTTTTCAACTAAAAATTTAACTATTGCAATTGAAAACTCCATAATTTTAGTTTAAAAATTACCTTTTTTTTTGTTAAAAATTTAAGTACTATTCAAAATTTTTGCTTTTGTAGAAAATTATTTTGTTGTATAAATTTTGTTTCCAACTGAAAATTTAGCTATTGCAATTGAATACTCACTCATTTTAGTTTAAAAATTATCTTTTTTTTTGTTGAAAATTTAACTATTTTTTATAAATTTTTGTTTTTTGTTGAAAATTATTATTTTTTTGTATAAATTTTGTTTCCAACTGAAAATTTAGCTATTGCAATTGAATACTATATCATTTTAGTTAAAAAATTATTCCATTTTTGGTGGAAAATTGATCTTTTTTTTAGTTCAAAATTGAACTATTTGGTTGAATTCAGTTGAATATTTATCATTTTTTTTGAAAATTTACCTTTTTTTTGTTTAAAATTCAACTTTTTCCATTGTAGATTTATCTTTTTTTTTAATTTATCAGTTTGGTCGAAAATAAATTGTTTTTTAACTAGAAATTTAATTACTCCTTTGTTTATGGAAAATTGATTATTTTTAATCCAAAATACAAATATTTGGTTGAAAATTCAACTATTTACTTCAAAAATCGTATTTTTTTAGTAGAAAATCAATCTTTTTGTTATAAAAATAATCTTTTTGTTTGAAGATCAATCTTTTTTGTTTAAAATTAAAGTATTTCAGTGGAATATTCATCATTTTGGTTGGTAATTTATCTGTTTTCTATCATTTTTCTAGAATTTTTGAAAAGATTTCAACTTAATTTAAAACTTGAAATGATTTCAAAAAATGTAATATAAAATTTTAATTTTTGAAGATTTCGAAATAAAATTTTGAAGTTTCTTAAGAAGTTGGATGGAGTTTTAGATGCAAAAACATATTCTTAATATTCCTGGGAATATTTTTAATAATGTTTTATTTAAAAAAATTATTTTCAAGAGAATACTTTAAAGAATTTAAAAACGAATTTTGAAAAATGAATACAATTAAACATTTATTAATTAAAAAAAAACTCGAGTAAGCTTAAGAGATATTTAAATGTTTCGAAAAGATTAAAAAGTAATTTAAAACTGCAAAAGATTTTAATAATTTTAAACAGAATGTAGATTTTGGAATATTTTGAATACAAATTTCGAAGGTTTTAAAAGCATTTAGAAAGATTTTGAAAGACATTTTTTTATTTTGAAAAATTAATTTCACGGTAATATTTAAAAATATTTGTTAAAATATTCAATAAGAATCTACAAGGTTTTGAACCATTTTTTTTTAATTTTACAGGATTTTTTGACAAATTTGAGGAAAATTGCGAATCATGTTAAGAGCAATTTAAATTTTTTAAAAAATGTCAAAAATAATTATAAATTCGAATATTCCAAACAATGTATTAAAAATATTTAAGTGGTTTAAGAAGAAGAAAAAATCATAAGATTCCTGAAAAAATTTGTTTATGTTTTATTGAAATTCTGGAAAGTGTAAAAAGCTTCCATTTTATATGCCAAACAAAAATTAAATAAAATAAAATTTTTTTAAGCTTTAATTCTAAATGTCTAAAATTTTAAAAAATTCAATTTTTGAACCGATTTTGCGCACTTATTTCTGACATTTCTTGAATTTTAGGAGGAACGACAATGACGATCCGGTACTTCAATAAATGGGGGATAATGAAATTCAAAACGCCCGAAAAAATGAAGGTGAGTACAAATTTGTTTATGTTGATAGGAATAGTTTTGAAAAATACTGTCTTTAAAATTACTGAATCTAAATTCTTTTTCTAGCATCTGGGAGTTTTTTTACGTCGAAAAACTTGATTTCTTTTTAATTTCTTTTTTTTTTTTCTTATAAGACGAGATTCTTGCTTCTATTTTATTGTTCGACTTACTGACTTTAATTCTCTTCGCACGCTTACAGCCTGCTTGTGAAGTTTTACGTACGTGTCCAGTACAAACTTTTAGACTAAAAAAAAAATAAAAAAATTGTACCTTCCGCAGGCCTCGAACTCACCACACTATTGACACTATTTGACCTTTTTTTTAAAGAGATAACAATATTTTGCTACTGTTTCGAAAAAATGATTTTCTTTACCCAAAATAGTTGAATTTTTCAATATGAACAAATTAATTAATGAAAAACAGTTGGATTTAACCAAGAAAAATGAATTTAAAAAATATATATTTGATTTTTAACAAAAAATTTGATTGTTTACCAAAAAAGGACAAATTTTCAACCAAATAGTTTAATTTTCTACCAAATTTCGACAGGAAGATTGATTTTCTACCAAAAAAGATGAATTCGCAAACAAAAATACGTACATTTTTAACAAAATAGTGGAATTTTCAACCTGGAAGATTAATTTTCTAACAAAAAAGATGATTTTTCAACATTTTACATATACTTTTAACTAAATAGTTTGAACAATTGCTGTGATAATAGTCATAATTTTGTTTAATTAATTTTCAGTTTATATTTGCATGTTTTTCATAAACTTTTTAAATGAAATGGAACAATTTTTAAACTAAAAAAATTAAATATTCTTTAAATAAATATTTTTTAATAGAATTACTTTTGAATAAAAAAAAACAACTAATTATCTACAAAACAGTTTAATTTTGTGCCAAGTAGTTGAATTTTTGTTACCAAATTGTTGATTTTTTAATAAAATAAACAAATCAAACTTTTATTAACCAAAAAAAGAAAAAAAAAATTAACTAAAATTATAAATCTGGAACAAACACAAGTCATTTTATAAAAAAAGTTCGACTTTGAACCAAGCATTTGAATTTTCAACCTAAAAAAATGATTTTTCAAGGAAAAGTTTAATAGCTGGTCTATCGACAAAAACTAATTTTCAAAAAATACTTGAATCTTAAACTACAAATTATTACTTGTCAATGAAACAGTTACTTTTTTAACCAAAACATTAATTTTCTAGCAAAAAAGACGAATATTCAAAAAAATAAATTAATATTTAACCAAATTGTTAAATTTTTTAGCCGAAAATAAGAATTTTCTATAAAAAATTTAAATTTTCAACAAAAAATTTTATTTTTAACAATAACAGATTAATGTCAATGCAACAAAAAATTGCATTTTTAACTAAAAAAATAGGGAATTTCTACAGTAAGATATGAATTTTCAAACAAAAAAGAAAAAGTTTAGCGAAATAGTTAAATTCTCAACTAAAACAGATTGATTTTAAACCGAATAGTTGCATTTAACAAAACAAAAAAAGTTTTTTTACAAATGTTTTGGAATAAATAGTTGAATTTTCAACCGAGAAGATTAATTTTCTAAAAAAAAGACGAAGTTAAAAAACATCACTTAATTTTTCAACTAATCAATTTTGAAAAAACGGATTTGGTAAGGCAAAATATTATGTTATTAGCATTTAGTTTGTATTTGTTTCGATAATAAAGTTTTTTAAACTAAATAGTTGAATTTTTAAACTAAAAAAAAAATCAGTTTTTAATTTTTAAACAACAATTTTTCAAGAGAATTGATTTTCAATAAAAAAAATTTCAAACAATTAGTTGAATTTTAAACAAAATAGTTAAATTATTATTTTAAACATTAATTTTTAACCAAAAAATGAAAGAATTTTCAACTCAAAATATAAATCTTCAAGCAAAGAAATAAACTTTTTGAAAATTATTCAACTTTCAATCAAGGATTTGAATTTTCAACCTTAAGAGCTACATTTTCCAAGGAAAATGTGATAGTTGGCATATTGAAAAAAAAGTTTTTAATTAAAAATTAAAAACAGTTGAATTTTACGACAAAAAATTTAATTCTTAACAAAAAAATATTAATTTTCCAACTACAAAAGTTGCATTTTTGACTGAAAAATTGACCTTTCTACAGTATCAGATAAATTTTTATACAATAAAGATAAATTTTCGACAAAATAGTTAAATTCTCAATCAAAACAGATTAATTTTCGAACAAATAATTTAATTTTTAACCAAGAAGAAAAGCTTGATACAAAACCTTTAAATTTTCAACCCAAAAGACGAATTTTCGACACGGAAGAATAATATTTGACCAAAAAAGCTGAATTCTCAAGCAAATGTATAACATTTAGAAAAAAATAGTTGAATTTTAAATTAAAAAGATTAATTTTCTGACAAAAAAAACGAAGTTTAAAAAATCTCAAGATTTTCCAACTAAATAGTTTTAACAATGGATTCGTTGTAATCAAACTATAATTTAATAAACTTTCATTGTATTTTAAACAAAATCGTTAAGTTGTTAGTTAAAAAATTTTTAAACCAAAGAAGAAAATAAATTTTCAAACGAAAAATGTTGATAAAAACATTTGAATTTAACCAACAAAAAAGAATTAAGAAAACGTACTTGAATCCTCAACTAAAAAATATTAATTTTCATCCAAAAATTTGCATTTTCAACAACAAAACACGAAGTTTCAACAAAATAGTTCAACTTTTTATCTAATTGTTGAATTTTTGAGCCGAAAATAAGAATTTTTAACCAGGAAATACGATTTTTTAAAAAGAAAATTGATGTATTTTCCATAAAATAATTCAATTTTGAACCAAATAATAAAATTTTTTAACTAATACTTTAAAAATATTAGGCTAGAAAACTAGAAATTTTGTTTAAAAACTGAAGAAAAGCTAAAGAAAGACTAAAGAAAAATTCAAGTTATATTCAAAAGAATTCAAATGGATTGGTAAAACTGTTGAAAAATCAACAACAAAAATCCATTGATTTCCGTGAAACTAGAATGAATTTATACAAATTTAAGATAAAATAGAAGTCGATGAAATTCATAAAAATTCCAAGGGAATTACAAAAAAAAATTGAAACAATTTGAAAAAACTTCATTGAATTCAGTAACTTTGAAATAAGCTTAGAAAAATTCAAGGGAATTCAAAGAATTTTATGAAATGTCTAAGAATTCAAGTATAAATTTAAAAAAAACTTTTTAAAATTAAAAAAAAATCATTGAATTAAGTAGAATTAGTGAATTTAGGATTCAAGCAAATTAAAAGAATTCAAGAGAATTCAAAAGAATCTAAAAGAATTCAGGGTGAATTTGAAGAAAAATTTCAAATATTCGAAAACAAAAAAGATGAATTCGCAAGAAAAAATACTTATCTTTTTTAACAAAATAGTGGAATTTTCAACCTGGAAGATTAATTTTCTAACAATAAAAAACGATTTCTCAACAGTTTATATAAACCTTTAATTAAATAGTTTGAACAGTTGATGTGATAATAGTAAACATTTTATTTCATTCATTTTTATTACTTGTTTTTTTATAAAGTTTCTAAATTAAATAGTTCAATTTTTAAACTAAAAAAATAATTTTTTTAATTTAAAAAAGAAAATATTTTGTTAAGAGAATTAATTTTTAATAAAAAAAAAAATTCTGCAAAACAGTTTAATTTTGTAACAAATAGTTAAATTTTTTACTAAACTGTTAAATTTTCGAGCCAAAAAGAAGAAATGTCAACCCTAGCATATGAATTCTTAACAAAAAGTTAATTTCCAACCAATTAGTTGAATTTTAAACAAAATAGTTAAACAAATATTAATCAGACAAAGAAAACAAATTTTTAACTAAAATTGAAAATCTTGAACCGATACAATTCACTTTCAAAACAGTTGAATTTTGAATCAAGGATTTGAATTTTCAACCTAAAAAGATGAATTTTCAAATAAAAAATTAATAGCGGTTGTATTAACAAAAACGAATTTTCAAAAAAATGCTTGAATCTTAAACTAAAAATTATTAATTTTCAACGAAACATTTACATTTTTAAACAAAAAATTGATTTTTTACTAAAAAAGACGAATATTCATAAAAATAAATTAATTTTTAACCAGATAGTTAAATTTTTGAGCAGATAATAAGAATTTTCTAGAAAAAAACTTAAATTTTCAACAAAAATTTTTATTTTCATTCCAAAGAATTAAACAGAATTCAGGGTGAATTCCAAGAAAAATTTTAAATCTTTGAAACTACTAATTTCTAACAAAAGAAGTGACTAATGCTACAAAAAAATTCCAAAGAATTCAAATAAACTGTAAAATTTGTTTAATTAAAAAAAATTTGATAACAATAAATTTTGAGTGGATTTAGAGAAATTTAAACGAAATGAGAAGAATTAGATGAAATTCATAAAAAAAAATCAATCTGAATTTAAAAAGCAATCAACTGAATTGAAAACAATGAAAAAACATGAAAAAATTAATTTAATTGGGAAGAATTGAGTGAAAATTTAGAAGAATTTAAAAGGTTATAGAATAAATTAATACGAATTCAGGACGAATTACAAATGAATTGCAAAAAATATTTGCAAATCTCTTCAAATCGACGATTTTTCAACAATTTATGTAAACTTTTAACTAAATAGTTTAAACAATTGATGTGATAATGGTCCGAGTCTTATTTCATTAATTTTTAATTTATATTTTCTTGTTTTTTTTTATAGTTTTTAAATTAATTAGTAGAATTTTTAGACTAAAAAAATCAATTTTTAACTTAAAAAAGAAAATTTTTTTAAAGCGAATTAATTTTCACCAAAAAAACTAATTTTCTACAAAAAAGTTCAATTTTCTGCCAAATAGTTGATTTTTTTCTAGCAAATTGTTGAATTTTTAAGCTAAAAAGACAAAATTTCAACCCGAGCATGTGAATTTTTAACAAAAAGTTAATTTCCAAGCAATTAGTTAAATTTACAACAAAATAAACTTTTATTAACCAAAAAAAGAAGAAAAAATTTAAACTAAAATTATAAATCTTGAACCAACACAAGTCACTTTAAAAAAAAAGTTGGACTTTGATCCAAGGATTTTTAATTTTCAACCTAAAAAAATGATTTTTCAAGGAAAAATTTAATAGTTGACATATCAACAAAAACGGTTTTAAAAAAAATGCTTGTATCCTAAACTACAAAATATTAATTTTCAACGAAAAATTTATATTTATAAAAGAAATTAATTTTTTAATAAAAAATACGAATATTCAAAAAAATAAATCAATTTTCAACTAAATAGTTAAAAATTTTAGCCGAAAATAAGAATTTTCTATAAAAAAATTAAATTCTCAACAAAAAACGATATTATTATTCCAAAGAATTTAAAAGAATTCCCAGAAAAATTAGATGAAATTCATAAAAAAATCAACCTGAATTTCAAAGCAATCAACTGAATTGAAAACAATTAAAAAATATGGTAAAATTAATTTAATTGGGTAGAATTGCGTGAAAATTCCGAAGAATTTAAAAGGATTTAGAAAAATTAACAAGAATTCAGGGCCAATTTCAAAATTAATGTTTATTAAAATTTACAAATGAATTGTAAAAAAATATTTTTGAATCTCTTCAAATCTTTGAAACTACGAAATCACTCATGCCTCGTGGAAAATTCTTTGAAATCCATTAAAATATTAAAATCTCTTGAAATTGTTTAAATCTGTTAAAAATGCCTTGAAATCTTTTAAAATGCCGTAAAATATTTTAGTTTTTGAAAGCCTTTAGAAATAAATAAAATATTTCTGGGAATCTTTTAAAGTTTCCTCAAATATTTCGAATCCTTTGATACCTTTTAAAAGCCCTTGAAACTTTTTGAAGCACTTAAAATCTTTTACAATACCTTCAAGTATTTCAAATCCTTTTAAATTCCATTAAATTACTGAAATCGATTAAAATTTTTATTGTAATCTTTTAAAATAATCCAAATTATTTTAAATCCTTTACACTCCTAAATTTTTTAAAAGCCCTCGAAAATGGCAAGGAATTTGCAAACAAAAAAAAAAGTGAAAATATTTCAAATCCCTTAATCATTTTGTCAATTGATCCTCAAAATCAATTAAATTAAATTTTTTTTAAATTAAAAAAAAATCCATTGAATTAAAAAATTCCTCACTTCTAATGGTTGTGACAACATTTTGACACTATTTAAAAAAAAATGTATGACACATTATTTCCACTATTTTCGAGTCCGAGGCCTGCTTACTTGAGAGCCAATAAATGTTAATAAATAAGAAAATAAATATATTTATCCAATTCCTGCAGGATATGCTGTCAAGTAAAAGTATGGCACAGCGAAAGGCAAGATTCGGGAAAACCGATGTCAAAACGAAAACGGCTACTGACCCGCCAAAAACGTAGCATTGGATTTTCCGTTCCAGTCGCTGGAACACGGTATGAATGGGGTATATTCGTTGAAAATAATTATTTTGCGCAAATGTGTATTTTTACATGATGGAACCTAAAACAAGGAATGTACAAACTTCAAAAGCTTACTAGATAGTATCTTGTCTTTATTAACCAGTGGCAATAATCACCTAACGCACCATACATGTGTTTAAATAAAATTGTACTTTTTATCTACAAATAATCCCCTGTCAAGGATTCAAATAGAATTATCAACTATATCCGTAAATTTTCAGAAAAAAAAAAAAATAGAAAAAAGAAATAAATGTGAGAACAGTTAAGGTTTTTGGCAGCTTGATTTGTGCGTCCTTCTTCATCTAGCTCTTTATGGAACCGTACTTAAATTACGTAACGAATTTTGGGTTCTCTCTAAAAATCATTTTTCATTTTTCTTGATTATTAACATTCAAATAATTGAATTTCTAAACTAAAAAGATAAATACCCAGCAAAAAAGGTATCATAGTTTATATTTCAATCAAAAAGATTAAATTTATTTTTAAAACAATAATTTTATAATCAGAAAGACGAATTTTCAAGAAATACAGATTTTTCATCTCAAGAAAGAAATAAAGGTTGATCAAAATTGTTGAATCTTTAAGCCAAAAGACAAATTTTCTCTACAAAAATTAAATTTTCAAACAAAAAATATGACTTTTCAGGAAAAAATTAATTTCCCACGAAACTAAATGCATTTTTACCCAACTAAAATGAAATTTCTGATCCATAAAATTATTTATTTATAAAAAAAGGAAAATCTTCAACTCGAAAAGATCAATCTTAAAACTAGGATTTTTTACTAAACAGTTAAAATTTCAATTGAAGAGATGAATTTTCAACTAAAAATTTTAATCTTCATCCAAAAAATAATTTCTTAACAAACTGATTCAACCAAATCTTTCCAAACAAAATAGTTGAACAGTTAAGCAAAGAAGATTAAATTTTAACCAAAAAGTGAAATTTCTGCGAAAAAAGAGGATTTTTTAATTCAAAAAGATAAATTTTGAAAAAACTAGTTGATTTTTCTGTTTAAAAAGATTTCAATTAACTTTTCACTGTCAGAATATGAATTTTTAAACCAGAAATAAGTTTCTACGTAGAAAATTGAATTTTTAATTCAAAAAGTCGAATTTTTTCAATCAAAAAAGATTACTTTCGAAATAAATTGTTGAATTCTCTACCAAACAGATAAAATTTTTCTTACAACAAATGTATTTTTATTTTAAATTGTTTAATTTTCATTCCAAAAATATTCCACTTGATTTTTCAAGGTCCAAATATTAAATTTTTTAACAACAAAGAAATTTTTAAGAAAAAAATTGAATTTTTAATCCAAAAAAATATCATTTTTAATCCAAAAATACGAATTTTTAACCAAAAAGGATGAATTTCGAGCAAAATTGTTTAAATATCTACCAAATAGGTCAAATTTTTCTAAAAACAAATGAATTTTTATTTTAAATTAAAAATTTCAAATAGTTGCATTTTCATTCCAAAAATATTCCACTTGATTTTTCAAGGTCAAAAAGCATTTTTTCCAAAATAGACACCATTTTTTTTAAAACAGATGAATTTTTATTTTAAATACAAAATTTTAAATAGTGGAATTTTTATTCAAAAATCACTTCAGCTGATTTTTCAAGGTCAAAATATGAGTTTTTAAACAAAAAAAGAAGTTTCTAAGAAAAAAAATTGACTTTAAAAAAATTGTTAAATTTTCTACTGAAAACTTGCATTTTTTTCGAAAACAGATAAAATTTTTTTTAAATGAGATGAATTTTTATTTTAAATAGTTAAATTTTCATTTCAAAAAGACTTCAGTTGATTTTTCAAGGTGAAAATTATAAATTAAAAAAAAAAAAGTTTTTAAGAAAAAAATTGAACTTTTAATCCGAAAATATGAATTTTCAACCAAAAAGGATGACTATTGAACAAAATTGTTTAACTATCTATCAAACAGATACAATTTTCTTAAACCAGATGAATTTTTATTGAAAATAAAAAATTTTAAATAGTTGAATTTTTATTCAAAAATAATTTTAGCTGATTTTTCAAGGTAAAAATGTGAAATTTTTAAACAACAAAAAAAAGTTTTTAAGAAAAAAATTGAATATCTAATAAAAAAATACACATTTTTAATCAAAAAGGATGACTTGAACAAAATTGTTTAAATCTTGACCAAACAGATAAAATTTTTCTTAAAAAAAATGAATTGTTATTTTCAATTAAAAATTTTAAATAGTTGAATTTTCATTCAAAAAACATAAGAAAGTTTTTAAGAAAAAAATTGAATTTTTAATCCAAAAAGACGAATTTTGAACCAAAAGGCTGACTTTAATTTTAAATAGTTGAAATTTCATTCAAAATAGATTCCGCTTGATTTTTCAAGGTCAAAATATTAAATTTTTTTGATAAAAAAGAAGTTTCTACGTAACAAATTGAATTTTTAATCCAGTAGACTAATTTTTCAAAAAATTTTCACAAAATTTCATTTTAAATAAAAAACGACAATTTTTTTTTTAACTAGAATTTTCAATCAAATGGTTGCATTTTTATCCATGAAAGAAGAAATTTCTGTTTAAACTTTTAAATTTCTAATTAAAAAGAAAAGAAAAAGCAAATTTTCAAAAAATAGTGGAATTTTCATCCAGAAATAATTTTAGATCTCCTTTTAACCCCAAAATATTAAATTTAAATAAAACGTAAATTTTTATGAAATAGTTCAATTTTCAATAAAGCAGCAGAATTTTCAACCAAAAAGTATGACTTTTCAACAAAATTTTTGAATTTTCAACCAAATAGTTGTGGTTTTTATCCAAGAAAGATGTAATTTCTGCTAAAGCTGGTGAATTTTAAAATAAAAAAAAATTAAAACTTTCAAAAAAGAGTTGAATTCTCAAACGAACAGTTGCATTTTTATTTAAGAAAGATGAAAATTCTCCGAAAACGGATGAATTGTGAAAAAAAAACGTTTAAAAAATAGTTAAATTTTCCATCCAAAGAAGATTCCAGTTCACTTTCGTACACGAAAAGAAGAATTGTAAACAATAAGTTAATTTTCTATTAAATAGTCGAATTTTTAACCAAAAAGTATGAATTTTTCACAACTTTGTTAAATTTTTAACCAAACAATTTCATTTTTGTCCTAGAAAAATGAAAAATCTACTAAAACAGATGAACTTTCAAATAAAAAAGACAAATTTTCAAAAAAAGATTTAATTTTCATTCAAAAAGATTTCAATTGACTTTTGAGCACAAAAATAAGAATTTTAAGTAAAAAGTAAATTTACAAACATGAATTTAAAAAAAAAAGGGTAATGTTTTACGAAAAGAGTTGATTTTTTTACCCTAAAAGACGAATTTTTAACAAAACAAAAAATGGATTTTTAACCAAAAAGTATGTATTTTAAATAAAATTGTTAAATTTTCGAACAAATAATAAAATTTATAACTAAAAGAATAATGTGCGCGAGAAAGTTTTTGCGAAATTGTAAAAATTACGTACATCAGTGAAATCGCTCATAGGGTACTTTTAAAAAAATATATTGGAATCATTTTTTTAGTTAAAAAAAAATGCCTTTGGTTTCCGTGCAATTTGAATGACTCGAGAGAAATTTAAGACAAACGAGAAGATTCAATAAAATTCATAAAATTCAAGAAGAATGAAAAAAATCAAATAAATTGGAAAAATTTTCAATAAATTCAGTAAATTTCAAATAGGATCAGAAAAATTCAAGGGAATTCAGAAGAATTGGATGAAAGGCCTAAGAATTCAAGTGACGTTAAAAGGTTTCAGGATCAATTAAATAAAAACTTGTAAAAAAATTCAGGAAAAATTAATAAAAATTTAGGGCAAATTCCAAATGAAATAAAAAAAAAGTGAAATTCTACGAGATCCCTCACTTCTTGTGAATAAATACTTTGAAATTCATTAAAATATTATAAAATCCCGTGAAATTAAATTAAATGAAATCTGATACTTCCCGAAATAATGGAAAATTTATTAAAATATATTGAGAGATCTTAAACCTCCATAAAACCATTGAAATTCTCAGAAATCTTATAAAATACCTTGAAATTATTTAAATCTCTTGAAAATTTTCTAAATCTTTTCAAATCTCTTGAAACATTTAAAACTTTTTTTCTGAAATAAAAAAATTCCACTGATATCCGTAAACTGGGAATAAGTTTAGAAGAATCTAAGATAAAAGAGAAGTCGATAAAATTCATAAAAATTCAAAGTAAATTAAATTTTTTTTAATAAATCGTGAACAATTGAAAAATATGAACATATTCATTGAATTCAGTAAATTTAAAATGAACTTAGAAAAATTAATAAGAATATGATGAAATGCCCAAGAATTTAAAGTGAGTTTTTTTAAGACATAAAAATGAATTTAACAAAAACTTTGATTAAATCCATTGAATTGAGTAGAATTTAGAAGAATTCAAAAGAATTTATGATAAATTGATCAGAATTCTGGGCAAATTCCAAATAAGTGCAAAAAAATTTCTTCCAATATATTCTTTAAAATCGATTACAATATTATAATATCCTTATGAAGTTCTACAAGTTTTGATATTGTCAGAAATCCTGAAAAATTTATTATTCCTATTAAAATCCTTCCATTTCTTCCGAAATTCTAGAAAATTCTTTCAAACGAAAAGCATATTTTCTTGTTATATTGTTTAAAGCTCTTAAAAATTCCTCAAAAATCTTTTAAAATACCCAAAAAAATATTTCAAAGCCTTTGAAATCTCATTAAATTAAGGAAATCAATTAAAAATTTCTTTGTAATCTTTTAAAATATCCTAAAATATTTCAAATCCTTTAAAATCTTTTGAAATCCTTTGAAATCTAAAATATTTCGAATTTAAAATCCTTTGAAATGAATAAATTCTTTAAAATCCAATAAAATATTATAATATCCCGTGAAATTCTATGATATTTTCGGAAATCGTGGGAAATTAAAAAAAATATATTAAAGAGTTTTTAAATGTCTTAAAATCATTGAAATCCTCGGACATTTTATTAAATGACGTGAAATCTTTTAAAAACCTCATACGTCCTGGAAAAAATCGTTCGATTCCTACAGAAATTCTAGAAAATTCTTTATCCTAAAATATTACAAAAGCTTTAAAATCACTTCAAATTCATTAAATTGTTTACTTTTCAAACAAATAATAAAATTTATAACTTATAAACTCCGTTGTGGTGTTACGTAATTTAAGTACGGTCACTATTATCTGCCAGTAAAAACATTTTCCCTAAAAGACCCC
>NC_046658.1:133202387-133206004 GCF_010883055.1 Belonocnema kinseyi | reverse complement strand
CCCCCACGAAGTAAAATAAGAAGACCCCACTCCTAAAAAACTTGGACCCGTAAATTTTCAAATTTAATCATTTATTTCAAAGAAAAAAATGTCTTTTCGTACTACAAAAGATGACTTTTTAACAAAATACTTGAATTTTCAACAAAATAAATGAATTTTTTATCATAACAGTTGAATATACATTATAGAACCTACAAAGACAAATTCCCAACGAAATAGTGGCATGGTTAAAACAAATTATCTCTAGAAAAAACTGGATTTTCCAACAAAAAATAATACTTTTCAGCAAAAAATAAATTTTCCCCGAAACCGATGCATTTCTACCCAACAAAAATGAAATTTCAAACTCAAAAACTTTGTTTTTTTACCAAAAAGGCGAATTTTCAACTAAAAAAGATAAATCTTAAAAAATGCAAGTTCTATTTTCTGTTAAAAAATGAATTTAAAAAAAAAAGGATTTTTTTACTAACTTTTACACGAGTAGTTGAATTTTCAGTTTAATAAGATATATTTTGAACCCATGAAAGATTTTTTAATCACAAATAGAATAATTAAATTTTCAGTTAAAATAATCAATTTCTAAACAAAAAAATAAATTCCCAATAAAATCATTCAATTTTAAACCCAAGAGATTAATTTTCGACCAAAAAAAGATACAGTTTCAATGAAATATATGAATTTTCAACCAAAAAAAATAATTTACAAAACAACACTAATAGTTCAATTTTCAAATAGAAAAGTAAATTTTAAACAAACAAAAAATGAGAGTTTTCAGCAAAATTAATTAATTTTCAACTAAAAAGAAACGAATTTTCAGACAAAGAAATTAATTTTTATTACGTTAATGAATTTTTGACCAAATAGTGGAATTTTCAACCCAAAAGGTGAATTTTCTATATATATATATAAAAAAAAAATAGAATAGAATAGTTAAATTATCTAACAAAGCAGAACATTTTTTAACGAAAAAGATTACATTTCTGTCAAAGAAGTTAATTTTTTCACAAAAATTGAATGATTAAAGTGGATTTTCAACTAAAATGATAAATCTTCATTTTTTTAAATTTAATTTTTAACGAAATGAATGAATTTTCTTCAACTAAAAAGATAAATTTTCAGCTAGTAAAGTAAATTTTCAACCAAAAAAAGAAACGAATTTTCAACTAAATAGTTCAATTTACAACCAAATAAATTAATTTTTAACCAAAAGGATGAAGTTTCAAATGAGGGTATAATTTTTATCCAAGAAGATTAAATTTCTATCAAGAAAGATAAATTTTCGACTAAAATAATCAATTCTAAAATTTAAAAAAAAATTATTTCAACCAAATCGATCAATTTTTAACTAATTAGATGAATTTTCTACAAAGTAAATGAATATTACACCAAACATTTAAATTTTAAAAGAATTATTAAACCAAAAAGATAAATTAATCGTCAAGAAGATTAAATATTCTCCCACAAAAGTTCGAATTTTTGATGAAATATATGAATTTTTAACCAAATATTTAAATTTTGAACCAACCATGTACAACTACAAAACATAATTTTCAGCAAAATAATTAAATTTTGAACATACAAATATTTGAATTTTCAAACTAAAAAGATAAATTCCCAACAAAAGGTGTCATAATTTATATTTTAATCAAAAAGAAGAAAATTTATTTTTAAAGCAATTTTATAACCAGAAAGACGAATTTTCAACAAATAAAGATTTTTCACCTCAAGAAAGAAATAAAAGTTGATCAAAATTGTTGAATCTGCAAGCCGAAAGACGAATTTTCTCTACAAAAATTAAATTTTCAAACAAAAAATATGAATTTTCAGCAAAAAATTAACAATCTTAAAAATAGGATCTTTTACTAAACAGGTAAAATTTCAATTAAAGAGATGAATTTTTAACTAAAAATGTAAATCTTCATCAAGAAAATAATGTCTTAACAAACTGATTCAACCAAATCTTTCTAAACAAAATAGTGGAACAGTTAAGCAAAGAAGATTAAATTTTAACCAAAAAGTAGCATTTTTCATTTAAAAAATGACATTTCTGCGAAAAGCGAGGATTTTTTAACTCAAAAAGATAAATTTTGAAAAAAACTAGTTGAGTTATCTGTTTAAAAAGATTTCAATTGACTTTTCACTATCCAAATATGAATTTTTAAACCAGAAATAAGTTTCTAGACAAATTAAATTTTTAATCCAAAAAGACGAATGTTTTCAACCAAAAAAGAATAGTTTTTAACAAAATTGTTGAATTTTCTACCAAAAGTTACATTTTTTTCCATAACAAATACAATTTTTCTTAAAATAGACAGCTCATTTTTCAAGGTTAAAATATTATATTTTTTAACAACAAAAAAGTTTTTAAAAAAATAGAGTTTTTAATCCAAACAGACGAATTTTTAACCAAAAAGGATGAATGTCGAACAAAATTGTTGAATTCTCTACCAAGCAGATAAAATTTTTCTTAAAACAAATTAATTTTTATTTTAAATTGTTGAATTTTCATTTCAAATATATTCCACTTGATTTTTCAAGGTCAAAATATTCAATTTTTTAACAAAAAAGAAGTTTTTAAGAAAAAAAAAAGAATTTTTAATCCAAAAAGACGAATTTTGAACCAAAAAGGATTACTTTAATTTTAAATAGTTGAAATTTCATTCAAAAAAGATTCCAGCTGATTTTCAAGGTCAAGACATGAGTTTTTAAACAAAAAAAGAAGTTTCTAATTAAAAAATGGAATTTTTAATCCAAAAGACGAATTTTTTCCATCAAAAAGGACGATTTTTTAAAAAAATTCTTAAATTCTCTACCAAACAGTTGCATTTTTTCAAAAGCAGATACAATTTTTTTAAACATATGAATTTTTATTTTAGATAGTTGAATTTTAATTCAAGAAAGATTCCAGTGAATTTTTCATGTTCAAAATATGAAATTTTTTAATAAATAAAATTCTACGTAAAAAAATTTACTTTTTAATCCAAAAAGACGAATTTTCAAGCAAAAAGGATTTTTAGTAAAAAAAACTTGATTTTCAATAAAAGCATAGAAATTTTTGAACCGAATAGTATCATTTTTATCCAAGAAGATTAAATTTCTATTTAGAAAGATCAATTTTCGACTAACATAATCATTTTTAAATTAAAAAAAAAGTAATTTTCAGCCAAATAAATCAATTTTCAACTAATAAGATTAATTTTATACAAAATAGATGAATTTTCCACCAAATATTTGAATTTTTAAAGAATTTTAAACCAAAAAGATGAGTTAATCGCCAAGAAGATTAAATATTCTCCCACAGAAGTTCGAATTTTCGATAAAACATATGAATTTTCAACCAAATAATTAAATTTCGAAAAAAAAAAAAAATAAATAAAAAAAGTTTTGAGAACTAAAATAATCATTTATCAACTAAATTGATGAATTTTTAACAAAGCATTTCTACTTCCAATGAAGTAATTGAATTTTTAAGCAAAAATGATAAATTCTCAATAAAAAACGTGATATTTGATAATTAAACCAAAAAGAATTTTAATTTTATACAAAAAATAGTTGAATTCAGCCAAAAAAAGTGAAATTTTCAACAAAATAGTTTGTTGGGTCTCCTTATTCTACTT
>NC_046658.1:133197316-133202287 GCF_010883055.1 Belonocnema kinseyi | reverse complement strand
ACACACACACACACACACACACACACACACACACACACACACACACACACACACACACACACACACACACACACACACACAAAATTAATTAATTATATATAGTCTTAAAAGTTTCGAATGTTTTTGATAGCCACATATAGTCGCAAGTGGAAAAAAGAGAGATATTTACCTGTTTAAATAAATACTGTTAATAAACGATATGGTGTTGTAAAATAGCTCATTCTGTATATATTTTTTTCCCATCAGTATGCGCGGAGACAGACTTTCGACTAAAATACGTTTAGCCTGTGTCGATAACTGTGATGAAGTCGCCGAGAGATTAAAAATTAATAGCAATAATTAACAAAGCATTCCGTATTTACATAAGATAAGTGCTAAAAAAGTGCTACTATGAACAAAAAATGTATTATGCTATATTATATCACAGTTGCCTGCGCAACATACAAATCCTAATGACACAATTCTTTGTACATAAACTGCAGTTTTTTTGTTGTTTTTTTTTTTCTGCTGTAAAGGTCTAAATTTGACGACTGTCCCGTTGAAAATTGTCTTACAATACTTTAAATTATTTGTCACTTATTATGATGTTTTTAAATATGACTTTCTTCAATAATCTTTCAAAATTATACAAATAATTCTGTAGTGTCATTGACGAGCCGTTATTCAGATTAAAAATTCTGATTAAACATATAGTTTTTCGTTAAAAACAAAAAACTGGAGTCAAAAAAATATAGGGCCAAAGAATAAATTCAGAAGATTGCGGAACAATTTGATTTATATTCAAAAGAATTCAAATGAAGTGGAAACAATGGTAAAAATTTTTTAAAATTCTATAGATTTTCGTAAAACTGGATTGAATTGAAAGGAATTTAAGATAAGAGAGAAAAATTCAATGAAATTCATAAAAATTCAATGCGAATTAAAAAAAATATATTTAAAACAATCTGGAAAAACTTAATTGAATTCAGTAAGTTTGGAATAAGCTTAGAAAAATTTGTGAGAATTCCAAAGAGATCTTGAAACAATTCAAGATAAATTCAAAAGAATTCAAATGAATTGTAATAATTTTGAAAATCGAAAAACAATTTGATTGATTACAATAAATTCTGAGCAAATTTCAAGAAATTTAGAAAAAATGCGAAGAATTAGATAAAATTTATTTTTCAAAAATCAACTTAAATTTAAAAAGCAATCAAGTGAATTGAGAAGAATTCAAAAGAATTTAAAAGGTTCTGGAATAAATACGAATTCAGGATGAATTACAAATGAATTGAAAAAAATATTCGAGAATCTCTTCGAAACCAAAAATGATGAATTCGCAAACCAAAATAAATTTGATATTTTCTTGTTTTTTCATAAAGTTTTTTAAATTGAATAGTCCAATTTTTAAACTAAAAAAAATCAATTTTTAACTTTAAAAATTTTTTTTGTTAAGAGAATTAATTTTCAATAAAAAAAACTAATTTTCTACAAAACAGTTTAATTTTGTGACAAATAGTTGAATTTTTGTTACCAAAACAAGACGAATATTCAAAACGATTAATAAATTTATAACAAAATAGTTAAATTTTTGATTCGAAAATAACAATTTTCTATAAAAAAAGTTATATTCTCAACAAAAATTGTTTATTTTAATTCCAAAGAATTTAAAAGAATTCAGAGTGAATTCCAAGAGAAATTTCAAATCTTCAAATCTTTGAAATTACCAAATTTCTAACACAAAAAGTGACTAATGACTACAAAATAATTCAAGATAAATTCAAAAGAATTCAAATAAATTTAACAATTTTGAAAATTGAAAAAATGTTGATTTATTACAATAAATTTTGAGTAAATTTAGAGAAATTTAGAAAAAATACGAAGAATTAGATGAGATTTTTTTTAATAAACTTGAATTTAAAAAGCAATCAAGTGAATTAAAAAAAATTCAAAAACATGGAAAATTTATGTGATTTGGATTGAATCATGTGAATTTAGAAGAATTCAAAAGAATTTCAAAGGATCTAGAATAAATTAATACGAATTCAGGACGAATTGAAATGAACTGTAAAAAATATTTCAAAATCTCTTCAAATCTACAGAAATAAATAAAAAAAAGTATTCAAGTAAATTAAAATAATTCAAGAGAATTCCAAAGAATTTAAAAGAATTCAGGGTGAATTTCAAGAAAATGTTAAAATCTCTTCAAATTTTTAAACCACTACTAATTTCTAATACAAGAAGTGACTAATGATTACAGAACAATTTAAGACCAATTCGAAGACATTCAAATTAATTGGGGCAATTTTAAGAATCGAAAAAATTTGATTGATTACAATTAAATTATGAGTGAATTTAGAGAAATTTAGAAGAAATGAAAAGAATGAGATGAAATTCATAAAAAATCAACCTAAATTAAAGAAAAGAAACAATTAAGTGAATTAAAAACAATTCAAAAACATGGAAAAAATAATTGAATTGGGTAGAATTGAGTGAAAATTTATAAGAATTTAACAGAATTTGAAAGGATATAGAAAAATTAACAAGAATTCAGGACGAATTACAAAAGAATTGTAAAAAATATTTTAAAATGTCATAAAATCTACTGAAATAAATAAAAAAAATCTGGGAATTTTTTTAAACTTCTTAAAGTCTTTTGAATACTTTGATATTTTTTAAAACATCTTGAAACATTTTAGAGCCTTTAAAAACGCCTGAGAATCTTTTACAATACCCTCAAGTATTTCAAATATTTTTAAATCCCATTAAATTACTGAAATCAATAAAAAATTTATTTGTAATATTCAAAATATCCTGGATCATTTAAAATCCTTTAAACCCCTCAGGAATTTTGTAAAGCTTTTGAAAATGACAAGGAATCCTCAGTATCCATTAAATTCAAACTTTAAAAAAAAATACATTGAATTAAGTGGAAAAGAGTAAATTTATAGAAATTCAAGTAAATTAAAAAACTTGCAGTGAATTCATAAAATTCAAAATTCATTTTTTTTTTAAATACAGTGAGAGTTTTCAAATCCCTTGAAATCATTGAAATTCTCGGAAATCTTATAAAATAACGTGAAACTTTTTTAAATATTTTAGAACCCTTTAAATTTGTCTGCGAAAAACATGATAAAATTTTTAAAATTCAGTTTTTACGTGAAAACAGGGCAATTAAAAATGTATAATTTTCATACATTTTGAAAATCATTGAAGAAAATTATATTCATAAAAAGTTTAATAAATCAGAAATGAAAGGAAAAAATTAAGGTAGCGAGACTTGAACACGCAAATATTTTCGAATACTTTCTGAAAAAAATTCGGTATATCCATTAAAATGTCTTTCATTATTTCGTCCAAAATTAAATAATATAGTTCATACACTGTATTTCGAATTTTTTTGTAATCAAATTTTTTTCGGGACAGTCGAAATATTACAAAACGAATCTCTGGAACAGTCAATTGCAGGGTGGCATTTTAATTGAGAAAAAAAAAACAATGTAAATGAGCTTTTATCACTTTTGAATTGAAGAATTTTAAATTAAATGGCGTTTAATTGAAAAAACTTTTTGAAATGTTTAAAAATATTTTCTTAAAATAAAATTTTTTCTCAGAATTCTCCTTAAGAATTTTTAAATTTTGATTTCAAAAGCTTCAGAAATCTATACTTTTTACGGGTTTTCTGAAGCCTTTTCCAATACTGATTTTGTTTAAACTTCTTAACATTTTTAACATGATTCGAATTTTTCATCACAATAAAAACTCGTTTTAATTTTCCAGCAAATCTTAATTAATTTTTTTTTTGTTCTTCGAAACCTTTTTAAACTTTTTTTAAAAGATGGCAAATGTTTATTTAAAATATTCAAAAATCTACATATTGTTATATATTTTTTCAAATCTTTAAATGTTTTAAATAATTTAAAACAAATCTTTTTAAAACTTTTAAATATTTTTTAAACTCGTATTTTAATGATTAATAATTGTTCGAATGTTATTTATAGACCAAATTTGTTGTTTTTAAATCTTTCTAAATATTTTCTTGATATAATGTTTAAAACTAAAAAATATTTAAAAATTGTCCCAAAAATCTCATTAAGAAGCTTCAAAATTTGATTTCAAAACCTTAAAAAATCTATATTTCTTTATATGTACATTTATTAAATCGTCTTCTAATATTGAATTATTTTGTTTATTTTTTTCAAAACTTCTGAACATCTTTAAAATGATTCCAATTTTTCATAAAATTAAAAAATTCTTTTAAAAGCTTGTAAATTTTTATTCGAAATCTTAAAAAATCGACGTATTTTTTTTATTTCTTCAATCTTTTCCAAGTTTTAAATAATTTCTTTTTAATGTTTAATAATTAATAATTTTTCAATTGTTATTTATAGATCAAAATTTGTTTTAATTTTGAAATCTTTCTAGATATTTTCTTAAACATTTTTTTCAAACTATAAAACAATAAAAATTTTTCCAGAAATCTTAAAAAAAATTGGTTTATTTTCTTGGAATCGCTTCTAATTGTAAATTATATTAACAGTTTTTTTTTAATTTTCTAAATATCTCCCACAATTTTCGCAATCTCTTGAAATATTTAAAAATATTCTCTTGAAATTAATATTCCCGAAAAAAAGAATTTAAATTTTTCCTGAGTATCTTAATAAATTTTTTGGTTTTTGTCGGAACCTCTCAAAATACTTTAAAAATTTTTATTTTAGATACGATAAAAAATCAAAATTTTGTTTTAAATTATTTCAAATCTTCTCAAGTTATAAACAAGTTTCAATCTTTAAAATATGTTCAAGTTTTAAATAATTAAAAAATGTTTATTTTTATTCGAAATCTGAAAAAATCTAAATTTTTTTTCAATCTTTTCCAAGTTTTAAATAGTTTTTAAAAATGTTTTCAAAACTTCTGAATATCTCTTGAACTTGAATTTTTGATGATTAATAATTTTTCAATTGTTATTTATAGATGAAAATTTGTTTTTAT
>NC_046658.1:133190826-133197216 GCF_010883055.1 Belonocnema kinseyi | reverse complement strand
ACTTTATTTTTATTCGAAATCTGAAGAAATCTAATTTTTTTCAATTTTTTCCAAGTTTTAAATAATTTTTAAAAATGTTTTCAAAACTTCTGAATATCTCTTAAACTTGAATTTTTAATAATTAATAATTTTCCAATTGTTATTTATAGATAAAAATTTGTTTTAATTTTGAAATCTTTCTAGATATTTTCTTAAACAATTTTTTTGAAACTAAAAAACAATTTAAATTTTTCCAGAAATCTTAAAAAAAAATTTGTATCTTCTTGGAAAATTTCAAAATCCTTAAGAAGCTTCAAAACTTGATTTTAAAACATTCAAAAGTCTATATTTCTTAATAAATTTCTTGTAATCTCTTCTAATTGCAAATTATATTTGATATTTGTTTAAATTTTCTAAATATCTTTTCCACAATTTTCGAAATCTCTTGAAATCTTTTTAAATACTCTCTTGAAATTAATATTTCGGAAAAAAATGATTTTCAAGTTTTAAATTATTTTTAAAACATTTATACCTACAAAAGTCTATATTTTATTATATATTTTTAAAAATCTTTCAAGTTTTAAATTAAGTCTGAATCTTTTTAAAATCTCTAAATATCTCTCAAATTTTTAATCGTTAATAATTGTTCAACTGTAATTTATCGATAAAAATCCCACAATTGCCTTTAAAAATAAAAAAATAAAAATTCATCTCTAGGAAAATTCAAACAATTAGAGGCATTTTATTTAAAACAATTCAGTTTCAAATAATTTAGTTTTAAATATCTGATAAATATTTCAAAAAAATGTATTTCTCTTAATTTCTTGATTATGAATCTATTAATTTTAACTTATTAAAAAATTGAAAAGTAGTTTAAAAAGTTTCAATCGGCCATTTACACTTATTTAGCTATTTTTTAAATTCTGTAAATCATTTAATTTTGAACTGATTCCGAATTGCCTTGTAAAATAAATTATTGTTCAATTAAAAAAATCACGAATAAATTTATATAAAAATATTATTAAAAAACATTTTTTTCCACAATTTTTCAATTTTATACGGTCTTAATTTTTAATAAGCTAAATATTTAAAACTGCATTTTATCAATTTGTCCAATTGAAAATGTACGCACAAAAATGAAGTAAAATGGAACATTTTTTTTTTAATTAAAAAATTTTAGAATTGCCTATTGTAAATCTAATTTATTTTAAATTTTATTATATCATATAAGATTTGTGATATTTCAGGCAGAAGATAAATTCACTCTTATTTCCCGATTTTCCCCGTTCTAGGAGCCACTCTGAATTAATAAATAAAAGTAATGAAACCATCAAGAGATTCGTTTTGAATATTAAAGAAATCGTAGCAGGCGCAATAAACATGATGTTTCGTTTCAATTCTCCTAAACTCTAACAATCATGTAACATTTTTGATTATCATACTTTGAAAAAGAGTTTTCAATATTTAATGTAGAGATGCATTGCTAGATATGATAACATTCTAATTTTTTTTTTTCTATAAAATATATTTAAACAATAATATCATATGGAACTTGTATGCAACAATAACTTCCCAAATATCCCTTTTTAAAATAATTTCTAAAAATACTCGTATCAGAATGCAAAAACGATTCTTATAATAAAATCGAGTCAACAAAAAAACTTTCGTAATCCCTTTAAAAATCCTCAGAAAGAAACAATATTTTTCACTAAATTCTCCTTTGAAAATTGCAGTCATTGCTAAAAAAAATCAACACCAGATGCCTAAAAACTCTTTCGCGGTGAATTTTTTGTTCGCACTGGTTGGAACGTTTTTCAGTCTCTTTTAAATAGCAAGAGCTCTAAGTGAACCAAATATTAGGCCACATGCTGAAACTCTTGAGCAAATCAGTTTCGTATAAATAGAAAAAAAAATTCTCGGAATATGCGGTTCATTTCCCACCAGACCGACTCGTAATATTCTCGAGAAAAAAAAGAAGCCCAAAAAGAAAGAAATAAAGAAGTTTGTCATCATTTTCGGGGACGAGTTTGTCCCTTGCGCAGTTTCTAATATCTAAGTACTACTCATCATGAATTGATGATTTTTAACCCATGAATTGGTAACTAGCTGATACGGGCTGAGGAGCTCTGGGTTGTGTGTGAGAAATGCGCTGAATGTGACAGGCTCGGCACATTAATCGACCATCCAGAGGGTAACATCTTTTGTCAGGTTCGTCGGTCAATTGCATCCCGCAGTCTTCGCACACATAGCAGTCCACGTGGAAGTCTTTGTCCATCGATACCACTCGAACGGTTTCTTCCGTTCCCTACAAAAACAGAACAAAAAAAAACAAACATATTTTGGTCATTCCAGGCCACCAAAATAGTGTCACAGATTTGATAAATAGTATCAAAATACAGGATGGCTGTTTAATTTACAGAAAAAAGTTTCTCGGTTTTTTATTCAACACTCGACCGAAATGGCCACCTTTTGCTCCTGAAAATACGGGCGAAAGTAGCATATATTTCCCGCAAACTGCATTTGCGGGGTGAAAGTAAAATCAGCAGGGCGGAAGTATAATTTGCGGAACGAAAGTAAAATCCGCGGGGCGAAAGTGAAATCAGCATGGCGAAAATAAATTCAGCGGGGCGAAAGTAAAATCAACGGGGAGAATGTAAAATCAGCGGGGCGAAAGTAAAATTAGTGGAGCCAAAGAAAAATCAGCAGGGCGAAAGTTAAATTTCCGGGGCGAAAGTATAATCCGCGGGGCGAAAGTAAAATCAGCGTGGCAGAAGTAAAATCAGCAGTGCGGAAGTAAAATCAGCGGGGCGAAAGTATAATTAGCGGGCCGAAAGTAAAATCAGCAGACCGAAAGTAAAATCAGCGGGCCGAAAGTAACATTTAGTCGATTAAAATTCGAGGCGCGAGCAAAGCTATAGAAAAATACGACGGACGCGGGAAAAATCTGCTCCTTTCGCCCCTTGTTGCATAATGTTCTATTCCCAGTTGCCAAACATTTTTCACGGCCAATGATATTTAAAAAACTTTAAAATTTAAAAAAAGAATAGTTAAATTTCCATGTAAAGAAATCCTGAAAATAAAACCAAAAATCGTTCGACCAAATTTGGACAACCACCAGAAAATGTTCCCATTGTAATCAGAAAAAAAACTCGTTCCCTTTTTTTTCCTAAAAAAGAAAAGAAAAAAATCTGTTTTCCCTTTGGACAAAAATAAAAAAGAGGAAAGAAAAATGAGAATAGGTGAATATTTTTTACAAATGTTGTTTTATTGTGATTTGCTAATAATAAAATTCAAAAAGAAAAAATAAAGATAAAAAAAGAGAAGGAAAGGGATTTGATTGGTTGCCTTCTCATTTTTATTTTTTTTTTTTAAGGAAAAAAAAGGGAACGACTTTTTTCAGATTGCAATGGGAATATTTTATGTTGGTTGTCCTTTTGTCGTTAGATTCGTGGTTTTATTTTCAAGAATTCTTCACATTAACTTGAATATTGGACGTTAAAAAGGATTTTAAATTTTATTTTATTCTCATTTACATTCCTTAAATTTTAGTTAAATTTTCAGTTAAATAAACAAATTTGCAACAACAAAGATTTCAAAAAATAAAATAGTTAAATTAGGAACCAAAAAATAAATTTTAAACGAGAGAGATTACTTTTATCTAGACAAACAAACGAAGTTTTAAACAAAATAATTTAATTCTTACCTAAAACAGAAAAATCTTTAACTTCCAGTAGAATAATTAAATTTTCGTTAAAAAAATTAATTTTCAATCCAATAATATATTTTTTAACCAAATAGTTAAATTCTTTAATAAACAGATAGATTTTCAACAAAGAAGATTTAATTTATATAAATAATATATATAAACCAAACAAAATTTCAACATAGAATAGTTAAATTTTTAGTTTAAAAAATTAACTCTCAACCAAGATGATTAGACTTCTTTATAAAAAAGAAAAAATTTTGACAAAAAAATTAATTTTCAACCCAAAAGATGAATTTTTTATCAAACAAAACATATTTTCAGTATAAATAGAATATAAATACAAAATTAATTAATTTTCAAATGAGAAAGATAGATATTAAAAAAAATTTGTTAAATAACATAGTTAAATTTGGAACCAAAGAAATGAATTATTTTAAATTAAAAAAAATAAAGCTTCAACTCATTTTTCTACAAAAACACGCGAATTTTCAACAAAATAGTTGAATTTTTATAAAAACACAAATCAATAAATAATCAACTTACAATATAATAGTTCAATTTTCAATTTCAAATAATCGATTTTCAACCAAACAGCTGAATCTTCAACGAAAAAGATTAAATTTCTATAAAAAAATATAAAATTTCAACCAAAAAAATGAACTTTTAATTCAAAAGATGAATTTTCTACCAAAAATACACATTTTCAAAAATATACATGAATTTTGATGTAAGAAAGATAAATTTTCAACCAAAAGTGGAGCAGGTAAAATTTCAATTAGAAAAATAAATTTTTAAACAAAAAGATAGAGTTTGACTAAATTTTCTACAAAAACAAAGGAATTAAAAAAGAAAAAGTTAAATTTTTACCTACAACTTACAATAGAATATTTAAATTTGCACTAAAAAATTAATTTTCAATCCAATAAAATAATTTTTTAACGAAATAGTTAAAATTTTCAATGAAAGAAATGAATTTTGAAAAAAAATGTCAGATTTTCAAGCCAAAAAGACGAATTTCTAGCAAAACAGTTACGTTTTTAACCAGAAAATGTAAATTTTCTACCAAAATAATTTCATAAATGAATTTCCAACTAGAAAAGTTTAATTTACAACTAAAAATAGAATAGTTAAATTTTCAATTAGAAAAATAAATTTTCAGCTAAACAGTTAAAAATTTTGAAAGTGTTAAAATGATCGAAATATTTTTGAAACATTTGTGAAATTATTGAAATCTTTGGGAAACCATTTATACCTTTTTAAAATTTTGTAATCTATCTGAAATGTTTGTGAAATCTTTACGAAATCTTTTAAATATTTGGTATATAATTAAAACTCGTTTGAAAGTATTTTTGAAGTATTTGGTATATTTTTGAAATTGTTGAAATTTTTGCGAAATGTTTGAAATCTTTGTGAAATGCTCAGAAAAACATTTAAATCTTTGTGAAATATGCAAAATCTTTGCAAATAAAACGTTTAAATTTTTGAAACATTTCTTAATATTTGTGAAATTATTTAAATCTTTGGGGAAATCATTGAAATCTTTATGAAATTTTTGTAAATCTTAGCGAAATATTTGAAATATTCCTGCAATGTTTGGTAATATTTGCAAAAATATTGCATTCGTTGCGAAATCACTACAATCTTTGTGAAATCTTTGAGAAATTATTAAATATGTGTAAAATCTTTGCAAATTTTTTTGAAATCGTTAGAAATCTGCGAAACATTATTAATTTTTTTTTAAGCATTTGATAAAATTATTGCAATCCTTGTGAAATGCTCGGAAAAAACATTGAAATATTTGTGAAATATGAAAAAAAATTTGAAATATTTTATAATATTTGTGAAAGTCTTAAAATTTTCAGATTATTGAAATCTTACTGAAATCCTTCTGAATCTTTGCAATGAAAACTTTCAAATATTGGACATATTTTTGAAATATTTGATAATTTTTGTAATATTATTGAACTCTTTAGGAAATCATTGAATTCTTTGTAAAATCTTTTTAATCCATCCATAAACTTTACGAAATTATTGAAATCTTTGAGAAATCATTTAAGTGTTTGTGAAATGTTTTCAGAATTTGTCTGAAATCTTCAGAAATCTGCGAAATATTAATAATTTTTTTTTATTATTTGATAATATTTGTAAAATTATGGCAATCTTTCTAAAATCTTTGATAAATCTTTTAGATATTTGGGAAATCATTCAAACCGCTTTGAAAATATTTTTGAAGCATTAGGTATATTTTTGAAATTGTTGAAATCTTTGGGAAATCATTTAAGCCTTTGTAAAATTCTTTAAATATTTGGGAAATCCTTGAGCACCTTTGCAAAGAAAACTTTCAAATTTTGAAAATAAATCATTGATTTATTTGTGAAATCTTTTAAATGTATTCAAAAGCTTTGTGAAATCTTTGATATATTTAATAAATCATTATAATCTTTATGAAATCTTTTAAAATCTTTGCAAAGAAAACTTTCAAATGTTTGAAATATTTTTGAAATATTTCGTAATATTTGTAAAATTATTGAAATCTTTGAGAAATCTTTAAAATATTTCTGAAATCCTTGGAAACCTTTGCAAGGGAAACTTTCAAATTTTTGAAATATTTGGTCAGAGAGAAATAGAGAGTCACAATGCATTAGAAATATCAGTTGATAAAAACATGGCGCCCCCTACTCACCCGTATACCCGTGATGGTCATT
>NC_046658.1:133185179-133190726 GCF_010883055.1 Belonocnema kinseyi | reverse complement strand
ACAGATAAATGGGTCAGAGTAAGCAAATCTGCAAATACCTCAAGAAATTGTAGGTTATGTTTCTATGTTTACTTACCTTTCAGCTCCACTCTCCTCATCATTCTTTTCAGGTTCTTCTTTTTCAGAATTATCACACCAGGTGCGATAGAAAAATCGTTGGATTATCAACATCAACCCCTAAATATTTGACTTAAAAAAAAGAAAGTCAACCACATATTGTAAGTCACAAAAAATTAAACAAATGTACAACTTCAAGTCGGGTGGTCACTGACTGGGAAACCCGGGAACTAATAGCCCAGATTTTTGAACACCAAGAAGTACCCTAGAGTTTAGAGGAAAACCCGGAATTTTCCAGATTAATTTTTTTATTTTGTTGATGATTTTATCTAAATTTTCCTAAAAAGTCATCTTTTTTTTGGGTAGCAAAATCAACTATATTGATGAACACTCGTCTATTTCGAACAGCTAGTTCGATCTTTTAGATTAAAAGTTCGCATTTTAATCTGAAATTTTTTCTATTAAATTCCGCGATCAGAATTAATCTCTTTCGTTTAAAAATTCAACTGTTTTGTTGAACATTATTCCAATTTCGACAGAAATTTTCATCGGTTAAATTAAAAACTCCATTTTTAATTAAAAAATTTTTACTATTAAATTTTGCCATCAGAATTATTCTCTTTCATTTAAAAATTGAACTATTTTGTTAAACATTATTCCATTTTCGACAGAAGCTTTCATCTTTGAAATGAAAAACTCGATTTTTAATTTGAACGGAAAAATATACATCTATAAAATATTTTCAAAATGTCAGAAGCTTACAATTAATAATTATTACAAGTGATTACAAGAATCCAAATAACTTTGGATTTGATGAATAGTCCAGAATGGAAAAAGGATAGCTTAAAATAAATTATGATTCTTGAGTATGAGAAAGCTTTTAATACTTTTACTTGATTAAATAGCAATAGAAAATGGGAAAAGCTAAAAAATGTAGAAACTGTGGCGAATAGTCGAAATTTGAATGAAGGCAATTTTGTGCTCATAGGGTGTAAGACTAATCGACTTTTATGAGGATTAATCGACTTAAAATTAAACTAATGATAGTGTCTAAATGCATATAGAATTGACAGTATGATGATAAGTGGCATTGCTGTGATAAAACTAGCTCCACTTCTACAAACTTGGTTTTCGTAAGATATCTTGAAACGGATCTGATTTGGGAATCTACACAAGTTCATGTCTGAAAAGAAGAAAATTAAATTTTTTTGTAGGTCAATGAATCCTAATTCTGTTTGGGGCCGTGCATACATTAAGTCATCCTTTATGGTTGAAAATTCAATTGTTTTCTTAAAAATTCGTTTTTTTACTTAAAAATTCATTTTTCTTTTTAGAAATTTCATCTTTCTTGTTTAAAACTGGAAATATTAGATTGAAAATTCATCTTTATGGTTAAAAACTAATCTGTTTCGGTTTCAAATTAACTTTTATGTTGAAAGTTCACAATTTCGGTTTTAAAAATTTGTATTTTCGTCTCCAAAATGCAGTAATTTTTTAGTTAAAGATTCGTAATTTCAGTTAAAAATTCATTCTACGTCTCAAAAATTCAACTATTTTGTTGATAAATTGTTTTTTTCTAGGATAATTTTTTTTAAATTGTAAATTTAACTATTTAACTTTTGTTTATAAATGTATATTTTTTAATTAAAGTTTTAATTATTTGGTTGAAAATGCATGAATTTTGTTACAAATTTGACTTTTTGGTAGAAAATTAATCCTCTGGACTGAAAATTTAACTTTTTAATTGAAAAATGCATGAGATTTATTGAGATGTATTTTTTGTTAGAAAATCACGTTTTTTTTAAATAAAAATGCAACTGCTTGGCGGAAAATTAGTCTTTTCTAGATGAGGATTCAAATATTTGATTGAAATTTTCAATTTTTTTTTTATAATTTCAACTGGTTTTGATTTAAAATTAAATATTTTTTGGTTGAAATATTAATTATTTGTTAAAAATTAATTCTTTTGGGTTAAAACATCAACTTATTGGTTCAAAAATGAACTACTTTCTTTATAATTAATTGTTTTGGTTAAAGTTTCAAAATGCAACTATTTTTGTTGAAAGTTCAACTGCTTTGTTAAAAGTTCATTATTTTGATTGAAAATATTACAATTTTGTTGAGAATTCGTCCTTTTTGGTATTTTTTAGCTATGTTATTATTATTATATCTGGTATTTCGTGGCTTAAAAATTCAAATATTTTGTTGATAAATCGTTTTTTTTCTAGGTTATTTTTTTTTATTGTAAATTTAACTATTCAATTTTTGTTTATAAATGTATCTTTTTGAATTAAAATTTCAATTATTTTGGCAGAACGTTTTATTTTTTATAAAAATACAACTGTTTGGCGGAAAATTAGTTTTTTTTTTAGCTGAGGATTCAAATATTTGATTGAAAATTTCAGTTTTTTTGATAAATTCAACTGTTTCTGATTTAAAATTAATTTTTTGTTGGTTGAATTATTAATTATTAAATTATTTGTTAAAAATTAATTCATTTGGATTAAAACTTCAAGTTATTGGTTGAAAAGTTAACTATTTTCTTTAAAATTAATTGTTTTGGTTAAAGTTTCATAATCTCAGCTGAAAATTCATCTCTTTTGCTTAAAATAAAACTAATTTGTTAAAAATTAGTTTTTTTTTGTTTAACGTTTATTTTTTCATTGATAATTCAACTATTTGTTTGAGAATACAACTGTTTTTGATTTAAAATTAAATATTTGGTTAAAATTTGAACTACTTTCTTTAAAATTCATATATTTTTGTTTGTTAAATATTCATAATTTTAGTTGAAAATACATCTTTTTAGTTGAAAACGATACTTCTTTGTGGAAATATTTCTGTGGTTAAAATTAATTTTTTAAATTGGAAATTTAACTATTTGGCAGAAAATTAAACTGTTAAGTTGAAAATTATTTGTTTTTTTTAGTTAAGGGTTCTAGTATTTTGTTGAAAATTCGTATACTTCATATAAATTTAACTGTTTCTACATTATTTATTAAAGATTCATAATCTTCGTTGAAAATTTATATTCTGGGTTAAAACTCGATTTTTTAACTGAAAATTTAACTATTTGGTTAAAAATCGAATTGTTTCGTTGAAAAATAATTTGTTTTAGTTGATAATTTAAGTATTTTAATTGAAAATTCAACGCTTTAAGTAGAAAATTCAACTCTGTTGAAAGATGGACTACTTTCTTTAAAATTCAGTCTGTTGGTTAAAGATTCATAATCTTACTTTTAGTTACAAATTTATTTATTTTAGTAAAAAAATTTTTTTAATTGAATATTCAATTGTTTGTTTTAAAATTAATTTTTCTTAGTTGATAATTTCAATATTTCATTGAAAATTCATATATTTTTAACAATTTTAATTGTTTCTAATTTAAAACAAAATCTTTTTTTGTTTGTAATACCAAATATTACATTTTTTGTTGAAAGATCATCTTCTTAGATTGTAAATTCAACTTTTTGGTTGAAAGTTGAACTAATTTCTTCAAAATTCATCTTTTTGGTTAAAGATTCATAATCTCAGTTGAAAATTCATTTTTTTTTTTGAAAATTTATATTCTGGCTTAAAACTCAATTTTTTAACTGAAAATTTAACTATTTGGTTAAAAATTAAACTAAAATTAGTTAAAAATTTATTTCTTTTAGTGAAACATTTTTCGTTAATTAATTTTTGTAACTGAATATTCAATTGTTTGTTTTAAAATTAATTTTTCTTAGTTGAGAATTTAAATATTTCATTGAAAATTCGTATTTTTTAAATAAATTTAACTATTTATAATTTAAAACAAAATTTTGTTTGTTTGTAATATCAAATATTACATTTTTTTAAATTCATCTTCTTAGATTGTAACTTCAACTTATTGCTTAAAAGTTGAACTACTTTCTTCAAAATTCATTTTTCCGGTTGAAGATTCATAATCTTAGTTGAAAATTCATCGTTTGTTAAAAATTGAACTATTTTATTAAAAATTAATTTCTTATTAAATTATAATTTAAAATCTTCTTTGGCTGAAATATCAACTATTGCGTTTTTTGTAAAAAATTCATATTCTTTCATTGAAAATAAAACTCTATTTCTTAAATGAAAATTTAATTGTTTGGTTAAAAATTGAACTGTTTGGTGGAAAACTAATTTGTTTTAGTTGAGAATTCAAGTATTTTGTTGAAAATTCAACTTGTTGGTTGAAAGTTGAACTACTTCCTTTAAAATTAATTTTATTGGTAAAAGATTCGTAATCTTACAATTAGTTCAAAATTAATTTCTTTTATTGAAAAATCTTATTTTTTAAATTAATTTTTTAAACTGAATATTCAACTGTTTGTTTCTCAAATTACTTTTTCTTAGTTGAGAATTTAAGTATTTCGTTGAAAATTCGCATTTTTTAAATAAATTTAACTGTTTCTAATTTAGAAAATAAAAGATCTAAAAGATCGAACTAGCTGTTTGAAATAAACGAGTGTTAATCAATATAGTTGATTTTGCTACCCAAAAAAAGATGACTTTTTAGGAAAATTTGGATAAAATCATCAACAAAATAAAAAAATTAATCTGGAAAATTTCGGGTTTTCCTCTAAACTCTAGGGTACTTCTTGGTGTTCAAAAAATCTGGGCTATAGTTCCCGGGTTTCCCAGTCAGTGACCACCCGACTTGAAGTTGTACATTTCTTTAATTTTTATTCACTTAAAATATGTGGTTGACTTTCTTTTTTTTTTTTTTTTTTGAGTCAAATATTTAGGGGTTGATGTTGATAATCCAACGATTTTTCTATCGCACCTGGTGTGATAAATCTGAAAAAGAAGAACCTGAAAACAATGATGAGGAGAGTGGAGCTGAAAGGTAAGTAAACATAGAAACATAACCTACAATTTCTTGAGGTATTTGCAGATTTGCTTACTCTGACCCATTTATCTGTCAGATTGTATCTGTCAAAAATTGCTTGCTTCGGGATCGAACAGTAAAATAACAACAATCTCAATTCTAAATCTGCCTGAGTTAAAGCCGATATCAGGTTGTGTACGTGCGATATACCTACGATAGCCACGCGACGCACACATGTTAAGGGTTGAGGGCCACTTTCATTTATCTCATGTCGGTCATTGTCGGTGGTGCAGTTTCTTTGCACACCGACCGACTCCTGGAATCACTCGTGGATTTAAGGGCATGTGACACAGCTAAATACCTATATTACCGACCTCACTTTTTCAGTTCACTCAATGTTTTGTTAAACCTAAGAACTTTTTTTATAAATAAAATATCGAGCTGAAACTTTGAGAAATGTATTAGAGTACAATAAAGTACGTTTAAGTACTGCATTTTGGTAGGAACTTCACAGAAAATTATTTCATCTTTTTTCTGAACCTCGACATTTTTTGAACGTTCCAACTTTTTTTATACATAAAATATCGGTCTCATACTTTGAGAAATGCAAGAGCCGAAAGAAAACTACGTTTAAGTACAAAGCTTAATAATAAAAGATG
>NC_046658.1:133175943-133185079 GCF_010883055.1 Belonocnema kinseyi | reverse complement strand
TTTATTTATAAAAAAAGTTCTTAGGTTTAAAAAAAACATTCAGTGAACTGAAAAAGTGAGGTCGGTAATATAGGTATTTAGCTGTGTCACATGCCCTTAAAAAGCTATATATATAAAAATCAAATGACCATCAGGGGTATACGGGCGAGTAGGGGGCGCCATGTTTTTATCAACTGATATTTCTAATGCATTGTGACTCTCTACTTCTCTCTGATTAGGTCATATTTTTGAAATTATTTAAATCTTTGGGAAATCATTGATTTCTTTGTAAAATCATTTAAATCTGTCAAAAATCTTTGCGAAATATTTGAAATTTTTTACATCTTTGGGAAATCATTGTAATGTCGATGAAATCTTTGGAAACTTTTACGAAATATTTGAAATAATCTTGCAATATCTGTAAAAATATTGGAATCTTTGATCAATCATTGATAAATGATTGATGTTTTTGTGAAATGTTTGCAACATTTTTCTGAAATCTTCAGAAATCTACAAAATATTAATAAACTCTTTTGAAATATTTGGTAATATTTATGAAATTATTGAAATCTTTTGGAAATATTTGATTTCTTTGTAAAATCTGTAAAATCTATCCGAAATCTTTGCGATATATTTGAATTCTTTGATATCTTTAAGAAATCATTGAAATTTTTGTGAAATGTGCAAAATATTTTTGATATATTTTATAATATTTGTGAAATTATTGAAATCTTTTGGAAATCATTGATTTATTTGCAAAATCTTTTAAATCTAATAAAAATCTTTTCGAAATATTTGAAATCTTTGATACCTTAAGATATTATTGAAATCTTTAGTAAATCTTTGGAAACCTTTGCAAAGAAAACTTTCGAATTTCGGAAATATTTTTGAAATATTTGAAATATTCTTTCTTAATATTTGGTAATATTTGTGAAATTATTCAAATCTTTTGGAAATCGTTGATTTCTTTTTAAAATCTTTGATATCTTTAAGAAATCATTGGAATCTTTGTGGAATATGCAAAATATTTCTGAACAATTTTATTGTATTTCTGAAATTCTTTAAATATTTGGGAAATCATTTAAATCTTTCAAAAATCCTTGGAAACCTTTGCAAAGAAAATGTTCAAATTGTTTAAATATTTGGTAATATTTGTGAAATTATTTGAATATTTTGGAAATCATTGATTTTTTGTCAAATCTTTAAAATCTATCAAAAATCTTTGCAAAATATTTGAAATCTTTGATATCTTTCGGAAATATTTTTAAATATACCTGCAATATTTGGTAATATTTGTAAAAATATTGAAATCATTGAAATCTTTGATAAATCATTGAAGTGTTTGTGAAATTTTTGCAAAATTTTTCTGAAATCTTCCGATATCTGCAAAAAAATTAATAAAATCCTTGAAATCTTACCAAAATCTTTGCAAAATATTTAAAAGCTTTGATATCTTTAGTAAATCATCGAAATCTTTGGGAAATATTTTAAATCTTTATGAAATCCATGGAAACCTTTACAAAGAAAACTTTCAAATTTTTGAAATATTTAGTAATATTTTTGAAATTATTGAAATCTATTAAAAATATTTGCGAAATCTTTGGGAAATCATTGCAATATTTATGAAATCTTTGGAAATCATTGCGAAATATTTGACATATTCTGGCAACATTTGATAACAGTTGTAAAAATATTGAAATCTTTGATAAATCATTGAAGTGTGTGAAATATTTTCAAAGTTTTTCTGAAATCTGCGAAATATTAATATTTTTTAAAAAATATTTAGTAATATTTCTGAAATTATTGAAATCTTTTGGAAAGCTTTGATATCTTTAAGAAATCATTGGAATCTTTATGAAATCTTTGGAAACCTTTGCAAAGAAAATTTTCAAAGTTTTGAAATATTTGATAATATTTGTGAAATTATTGAAATCTTTGTAAAATCATTGATTACTTTGTAAAATCTTTTGAATCTATCCAAAATCTTTGCAAAATATTGAAAATATTCCTGCAATATTTAGCAATATTGATAAAAATATTGATTTTGAAATATTTGGCAATATTTGTGAAATTATTGAAATATTTGCAAAGATAACTTTCAAATTTTTGAAATATTTAATAATATTTGATAAATCATTGAAATCTTTATAAAATCCTTGGAAACCTTTGCGAAGAAAAGTAAAATTTTTTGTAATATTTTGGAAATTATTGAAATCTTTCGGAAATCATTGATTTATTTGTAAAATCTTTTTAAATATATTCAAAATCTTTGGGAAATCATTGCAATGGTTATGAAATCTGCAAAATATTAATAATTTTTAAAAAAATATTTGGCAATATTTGTGAAATTATTAAAATCTTTTGGAAAGCTTTGATTTCTTTAAGAAATCATTGGAATTTTTATGAAATCTTTGGAAACCTTTACAAAGAAAACTTTCAAATTTCTGAAATATTTGATAATATTTGTGAAATTATTGAAATATTTGCAAAGAAAATTTTCAAATTTTTGGTAATATTTTGGAAATTATTGAAATCTTTGTAAAACCATTGATTACTTTGTAAAATCTTTTGAATCTATCCAAAATCTTTGCAAAATATTGAAAATATTCCTGCAATATTTAGTAATATTGATAAAAATATTGATTTTGAAATATTTGGCAATATTTGTGAAATTATTGAAATATTTGCAAAGATAACTTTCAAATTTTTGAAATATTTAATAATATTTGATAAATCATTGAAATCTTTATGAAATCCTTGGAAACCTTTGCGAAGAAAACAAAAAATTTTTGTAATATTTTGGAAATTATTGAAATCTTTCGGAAATCATTGATTTATTTGTAAAATCTTTTTAAATATATTCAAAATCTTTGGGAAATCATTGCAATGTTTATGAAATCTGCAAAATATTAATAATTTTTAAAAAAATATTTGGCAATATTTGTGAAATTATTAAAATCTTTTGGAAAGCTTTGATGTCTTTAAGAAATCATTGGAATTTTTATGAAATCTTTGGAAACCTTTACAAAGAAAACTTTCAAATTTCTGAAATATTTTATAATATTTGATAAATCATTTAAATCTTTATGAAATCCTTGGAAACCTTTGCGAAGAAAACTAAAATTTTTTGTAATATTTTGAAAATTATTGAAATCTTTCGGAAATCATTGATTTATTTGTAAAATCTTTTTAAATATATTCAAAATCTTTGGGAAATCATTGCAATGTTTATGAAATCTGCAAAATATTAATAATTTTTAAAAAAATATTTGGTAATATTTGTGAAATTATTAAAATCTTTTGGAAAGCTTTGATGTCTTTAAGAAATCATTGGAATTTTTATGAAATCTTTGGAAACCTTTACAAAGAAAACTTTCAAATTTTTAAAATATTTGATAATATTTGTGAAATTATTGAAATATTTGCAAAGAAAACTTTCAAATTTTTGGTAATATTTTGGAAATTATTGAAATCTTTGTAAAATCTTTTGAATCTATCCAAAATTATTGCAAAATATTGAAAATATACATGTAATATTTAGTAATATTGATAAAAATATTGATTTTGAAATATTTGGTAATATTTGTGAAATTATTGGAAATATTTGTGAAATATTTGGCAATATGAATTGTGTACCTCTATTTATTATTTATGTACAATTTTTCTTTAGTATAATTTTTATTAATACTATGATTCTGGATTTAATATTTAAAAAAACTCCGGCCGAAAATGTAGATAAAGAGCAAAATATTTACCTCAACAGGTGTAATTCCTTTGCCACAAGAGGCGCATTTTGGTGCAAACATCCTGTGATAATCATTGACACAATATATTTTATTGTCCACATCTACCGTAAAAGGCACGCCGTCAAGACATTCATTGCAAACGCAGCACCTAAAGCACCCCGGATGATAGGATTTTCCCATTGCTTGTAATATCTGAAAATTAAGTTTAAACAGGACAACAAAAGTTTCACGAGTAAACTAGACAAAATTTAATAATAAAACCGGTTTAATTTCACAAGAATTATTTACCATTTCCATAATAAGATGACCGCAAATCGCACACTTTTCGGCAGTTTGTTGAAATCCAGAATACTGAAAATCAAAACGAGAATCATTAATAAATGCTTTTCATTCATGCATAATGTCTAAAGGCCTCGGACACAAATTAAAAATAAATAAATAAGTGTTCTTTATTCTATAAATGATCAAAATTCCTATTTATTTATCGTCAATTTTCCCCTTTCATTGCGTATTAAATTAATAGATTAAGTCTAGATGAAGAAACAATCTTTCATGGTTAAAAATTTTATTATTTGGTTCAAAATTAAATTATTTTGTTGAAAATTTAATAGTTTTCTTAATTTCATACTTTTTGATTGAAAATTTAACTCCTTGGTTGAAAATCTTTTTTTTTTGTATGTTAAAATTATTTTTTTTTTTATTGGAAAATTTAAGCTATTTGCTGAAAATTCAACTGTTTTATCAAAAATTTGTCTCTTTGGTTGAAGATTCATAATTTTAGTTGAAAATTCGTTTTCTTTTGTTAAATTTTTTTTTTAATGTATATTTTTTTCAACCAAAGATTTAACTATTTTGTTGAAAATTCAACCGAATGGTGACAGTTAATCTACTTTAGTTGAGGACTCAAACATTTTGTTGAAAATTCGTATTTTTTGGTCAATTCCAACTCATTTTAATTAATAAACAAGACTTTTTTGTTAAAATATCAACTGTTACATTTTTAGTAATAGTTGAAAACATTTTTTTTTAAATTGAAAATTTAAGTAATTTTTTGAAAATTCAATTGTTTTATAGAATGTTGAAATATCAACTATTACATTTTTCGTAAAAAATTCAACTGTTTTATAGAAAATTCGTCTTTTTGGTTTAAGTTTCATAATTTTAATTGAAAATCCGTTTTTTTGTGAATTATTTTTTTTTAACTAAAAATTTGACTATTTTATTGAAAATTCAAATTTTTCAAGTTGAAAAATCAACCGTATAATGAAAATTAATCTGTTTTACTTGAGGGTTCAAGTATTTTGTCGAAAATTTGCCTTTCTTGATCAAATCCAATGGTTTTTAATTGACATAAAAATATTTTTGGTTAAATATCAACTATTACAATTTTCGTGAAAAAATCATCTTTTTCGATTGAGAATTGAACTCCTTGATTGAAAGTGAAACTAGTTCATTAAATATTAATTTTTTAAATTAAAGATTCACTAATTTGTTGAAAATTTGACTGATCGGTTGTAAATGAACTATTTTTAAATTCATATTCTCAAGTTGAAAATTCAACTGTTTTTTAGAAAATGCGTCTTTTTTGGTTGAAGATTCATAATTTTAGTAGAAAATTCGTTTTTTTATCAACAATTAAAAAAAAATTTTTTTACTGAATATTTGACTATTTTGTTTGAAAATTCATATTTTCGAGTTAAAAATTCAACCAATCGGAGAAAATTAATCTGTTTTAGTTGAGGATTCAAGTATTTTGTTGAAAATTCGTCTTTGTTGGTCAAATTCAATCGTTTTTAATTGATATAAAAATATTTTTTTTGCTGAAATATAAACTAGTATAATTTTTTTTTTAAAAATTCCTCTTTTTAGATTGAAAAATCAAAACTTTGAATAAAAGTTAAACCGATCAAATCGACTTTAGTTGAAAATTCGTTTTTTTGTTGTAAAATGATAATTTTTTAAAGTAAGAATTTGGCTTTTTTGTCGAAAATTAAAGAGTTTTATAGAAAATTCGTCGTTTTTGCTTAAAAATTTGATAAAAATTAAACCATTTGGTTCAAAATTCAGTTTTTTTTTTAGTTTAAATTTTGTTCTTCTCAATAAAAACTTAAGAATTCCATGATTAGTTAAAAATTAATTCTTTATGTAAAAATTAAACTATTTTATTAAAAAAAAATGTTGTTGAAAAAAATATAAACTAAAAAATAATAAAATAAAATTTGGAAACACATGGCATCCATTTATTAAAGTATTTAGTTGAAAATTTATGTAATTTGTTGAAAATTCGGCTTTTTTGGCGAAAAATTAATCTTCTTGGTTGAAAATTCAACTATTTTGTTAAAAATTCGGCTTTTTTGGCGAAAAATTAATCTTCTTGGTTGAAAATTCAACTATTTTATTAAAAATTTATGTATTTTGTCGAAAAATCCACAATCTTATAGAAAATTCGTCATTTTGGCTGAAAAATTTATCGATTTAATATCAAATTCAACGATTTAGTTCAAAATTGTGTTTTTTATTTATTTAAATTTTATTCTTCTCAATGAAAACTTAGGAACTCCATTTTTCGTTCAACATTGATCTTTTTTTATTCGAAATTTCAGCCATCTTTTTCAAAAATTCAACCATATTATTTTTAAAATATTTAAATGAAAAAAATATAAACTAAAAAATAATAAAATAAAATTTGGTAATGCATTAGATCCATTCGTCAAATTTTTTAGTTGAAAATTTACATAATTTCTTAAAGATTCGGCGTTTTTGGCCATAAATTAAATTATTTTATTAAAAATTGATGCATTTTCTACAAAATTTGTTTTCTTCAGCAGAAAATAATTTTTTTTTTGTATTGTTAAAAATCAATTATTTTATTAAAATATCGATTATTATACTTTTCGTGGAAAATTAATCTTTCTATGTTAAATATAATAAATATATTATTAGAATATTATGAATAAATTATTATATATATTATCGGGTTGAAAATTCAACTATGTGGTACAAAATTAAATTGTTTTGTAGAGAATTAGCTTTTTTATTGATAATTAACTTTGCTCAATGAAATTTTTACTACTCTAATTCTGGTTAAAAAATTATCCGTTTTAATTTAACAATTAAACTGTTACGTTACAAAATTTTTTAAACGAAAAAATATAAACTAAAAATTAATCAAATAAAATTTGACAACATCACATCCATAGTTTAAAATATTAAATAGAAAATGTTATGTAAGTTGTTAAAAATTCGTGTTATTTGCTAGAAAATTAATCGTCAAAATTGAAAATTCAACTATTTCGTTAAAATTTGACGTAATTTGTTGAAAATTTGCCTTTATTATGGAAAATTAATTTTCTTAGTTGACAATTCAACTATTAAGTTTAAAGTTTCAGTATTTTGTTTAAAATTCATTTTTTTTTCTCTTGAAAATTGGTCTTTTTTATTTGAAAACAGTGTATTTAGTGTAATTTTTTTTCGAAATAATAGAAAAATAGTGTCACAAAAAAAAAAGTGATTATAAAAATTCAATTTAAAAATGGTAAATATGCTAATATATTTTGGCAGACTTACAAGATAATCCTCTTCGCAATAAACTTTTCCGTGAACATTGTAAAAAGCTTTTCCACGTAAGGCTCTCCCACAGGAACAGCAAATAAAACAGTTGGTGTGATAAAGGTTCCCCATTGCTTGACAAGCCTGTCCGGCTCCAGTCACTTTATCAGAACACGTGTGACAAATACCTGAGAGAGAGAGAGAGAAAAATCATATTTTTAATTGTAAGAAAACGCAGTTAAATTTGTGCTATAATTCTTTTATTTTATCGACAGGGTTGTCACAAAATCCAAAAATAAAAATTTCCTGACATTCCGAATTTCACAGAACTCTAGTGAATTCAAGACATTTTTAGACAATAATGTATAATCATAATTCTAGAGAATTTAAGAGAAGGCAAGAAAATTTCAAAGATCAGTAATTTAAAGAAAATTGAGAAAGTTGAATAGCAATGTGATAAATTAAGCCATAGTTAGTCGCTAAAATGGTAGAAAATTATATTAAATTTAAAAGAATTTTTGTGATTTTAGTGGTCAGTATTATGCTTTTCAGAATAAAAAAAAAAAAGATTAATTTTCTATCAAAAAAGATAAATTTCGAGCCAAATCGTTCCATTTTTAACCAAAAGATGATTTTTTTTACGAAAATAAAAATTTTCTACAAAAAGACGGATTTTCAACAAAAAAGTGGAATTTTCAATTTAAAAAAAAAAAACAATTTTTATTAGCCAAGAATGAAGAAAAATGTTTAAACTTTTCAAGCCAAAAAGACGAACTTCCTACCGAACAGTTGCTTAAAAAAAAAAATTGATTTTCAACCACATATTTGGATTTTTTACAAAAATAGTTTAATTTTCAACCAAAAAGTATTATTTTTTAACAAAAATATTGCATTTTCCACAAAGTAGATAGATTTTTTAACTAATCAGTTGAATTTTTAACTGAAAAGAAGAATTATCGACCAAGAAGATTAATTTTCTATCAAAAAGGGCGAATTTTTAATCAAATACTTCCATTTTCAACCAAAGAAATGAATTTTCAAACAGGAAGTTTAATTTTCTACAAATAAAAGTTTAAATTTTTTAAAAAGTGTAGAATTTTCAAGTCAAAAATATGAATTTTCCACAAAACAGTTCATTTTCAACAAAAATATTGAATTACCATCAAAGGAGATACATTTTTAACCAAATAGTTGAATTTTTAACTAGAAAGAAGAATTTTCACTGAAGATTAATTTTCTACCAAAAAAGACGAATTTTTAACGAAATAGATTAATATTTAACTAATAAAGGTGAGTTTTCAAGTAAGTATTTAATATTCTACCAGAAAAGTACAAATTTCAACTAAATACACGAATTTTGAACCAAATAGTACAAGTTACCACTAAACAATATTTTTTAATAAAACAAAAGCATTAGATTATCAGATATTAAAAATTAATAAAGTTTTAAAAGATTAATTTTCAATAAAAATGGAATATTTCGATTTTCAGTTTAGAAATTAATATTCAAACTCACTAAAAAAAAATATTTTCGAACAAATATTTAAACTGTTAACAAAAAAGACGAATCTTCAACTAAAAAGGATAAATTCTCAACGAAAAATGTATTAGGTTATACTTCAACAACAAAAATATTTTCATTTTAAATAAAAAACAATTGAACTCAAGCAAAAAGGATAGATTTTCAAGAAATAATTGAATCTTCAGCCAAAACTTATTCATTAAAAAGAAAAAAAAACTGAACTCAAATTTTCGACCAAAGTGGTTTATTTTAAACTTAACTGATAATATTCATTTAAAGTGATAAATATTTATTTAACTGAAATAGTTATTTTTTCAAAAAAAAAAAAAAAAAAAAAAAA
>NC_046658.1:133167129-133175933 GCF_010883055.1 Belonocnema kinseyi | reverse complement strand
AAAAAAAAAAAAAAAAAAAAAAAAAGTATTCTTATCAAGAAAATTATTTTGTAGAAAAAAAAACGAATTTCCAACATGACACATCAATTATCAACTTAAAAAGATTAAGCTTTAACGTTATTTTTAACTAAATACTTAATTTTACAATTTAAAAAGATCAATTTTCAACCAAAACTGGAATAGTTAAATTTCGAGTTGGAAAATTAATTTAAAAAAAAAAAAGGAATTTTCATCAAATAGTTAAATTTTAAACGAAAACGATGAATTGGTAACAAAGAATATTAATTTTCTACCAAAAAATACATGTTTTCAACAAAAAACATTATTTTTAACCAAATAGTCAAATTTTCAATTTAAAAAGATCAATTTACAAACAAATAGTTGTTTTTTTAGCCATAAACGCGCATTTTCAACTGCAATTATGAATTTTGAACTAGAGTAGTTGAATTTTCAACTAAAAATATCAATTTTCAATCAGTAAAGAAATGGAAAAAAATAATATAAAAAATATAAATAGAACATGAAAAATGAAATCTTAAAATATAAATCATATATCTTATAAATAAATCTTATAAAATAGAATCCCTATAGAATATTCAAATAGAAGAAAAAAACTGAATTGAAAAAATGGAATAGTTAGACTTCCAGTTAAAAAATTAATTTTCAACAACAGGAAAAGAAGGATTTTTAACTAAAATGGTGAATCTTGAACTGAAATAATTGGATTTTCAACCAAAAAATATGCATTTTAAACGAACACGTTATTTTTAACCAAATAGTTATATTTTTATTTAAAACGATCAATTTTCAACCAAAACTGGAATATATATTAATTTTTAAAAAAACGAATCTTTAATAAAATAGTTAAATTTTCAAAAACAAAAAAATGAATTCTCAATTTTGATTATTGAATTTGAATATTGAATTTAAATTTGATATCAAACTGATGAATTTTAAAATTAGAAAAGAAATTTCCTACTATAAAAACGATTTTTAAAATAAAAAAGATAAATTTTTAACACAAAATGGAATATTTAAATTTCCAGTTAAAAAATTAATTAAAAAAAAGGAACTGGAATAATTGAACTTTCAACCACAATTAATTTTTTCTAAAAAGACGAATTTTCAACGAAAAAAAGATTTCTAAGTAAATAGTTAAATTTTCAATTTGAAAACGTCAATTTTCAATAAAAACTGAAATAGTTGATTTTTAAGTTAAAACATTAATTTTCAACAACAAAAAATAGCTCAACAAAACAGTTTAATTTTGCACTAAAAAAATTTTTTTTCAGACAAAAATTGAAATCGAATTTTTGTCCAAACTGATGAATTTAAAAATAAACTACTAAATCTGCAACTAAAGTGATTATTATTTAACTGAAATAGTTTAATTTTCAACAAAAACTACGGATTTTTACCCACAAGAGTAAGTTTCTACTAGAAAAAAGCGATTTTACAACTAAAAAAAGATCAATTTTCAACAAAAAATGGAACAGTTAAATTTCTTGTTTAAAAATTATTTTTCAGCAAAGAAAAGGCGTTTTAACTAAATAGTTAAATTTTCAAGCTGAGTGGTGGATTTTCAACTAAAGTGATTATTATTTATCTGAAATAATTGAATTTTCAACCAAAAAAAGATAAATTTTCAACCAAAACTGGAATAGTTAACTTTTGAGTTTCAAAATTAATATTAAAAATTTTTTTAACAAAATAGTTGACTTTTTAACCAGAAAAGACGAATTTTTTTAAACTAAAAGAAAAGTAATTTTCTGCTTTAAAAAAAAAACAAACAACGATTTTTATAGTAAAAAATATAAAATTTTAACAAAAAAAGGAATAGTTGAATTTCTTGTTAAAAAATTAAATTTCAACAAAGAAAAAAGGGATTTTCAACCAGTGATGAATTTTCATCTAAAACTGAAATAGTTAAATTTCAAGTTGAAAAATTAATATTCAACAAATTTTTTTTTTAACAAAATAGTTAAATTTTTAACCAGAAAAGACGTATTCTCAATGTATTATATGAATTTTCCACTACAAAAGAGAAACTTTAAACCAAAAACTGAATGCAAATTTAACAAACTGATTAACTTTTAACTAAACTGATCAACCTTCAACTAAAGTGGTGAATATTGAACTCAAATAGTTTAATTTTCAAGTAAAAATAGAATAGTTGAATTTCTTGTTCAAAAATTAATTCTCAATTACAACTAAAAAAGGCATTTTTAACCAAATAGTTAAAGTTTAAATATAAGTCATGAATTTCCAGCTAAACTAATGGATTTTCAACTGAAATAATTGTATTTTCAACCAAGATTAATTATCGTCCGAAAAATACGACTTTTGAACGAAAGTGTTCTTTTAATTGAATTTTCATTTTAAAAAGTTCGATTTTCAACTAAAGCCGGAATAGTTTCATTTCGAGTTAAAACATTGAATTAAAAAAAAAGACATTTGAAAAAAACAGTAAAATTTTCCACCAAAAAGAGACATTTTCAACCAAAAATTGAAGCATAATTGTTGACAAAATTGATGAATTTTAAACTAAGTTGATGAATATTCAACTGAAAAAGATTACTTTTCAACCAGAAAGAAGAATTTTTACCAAGAAAAGTAATTTTCTACTAAAAAAGCAACGATTTTTCAAGTAAAAAATGAAAATTTTCAACAAAAAATGGAAGTTAAATTTCTAGTTAAATAATTAGATTTTAACTAAGAAAAAAGGGATTTTTAACGTAAGTGATGAATTTTTAACTAAAGTGGTGAATATTGAACTGAAATAGTTGAATTATCAACAAAAAAGACGGATTTTTACAAGAGTAATTTTGTTATTAAAAAACGATTTTTCAACTACAAAAGATAAATTAAAAATAAAATATAATAGTTAGATTTCTTGTTCAAAAATTAATTTAAAAAAAGAAAAAGATATTTTCAACCAATACGTTAAAGTTTAAACATAATTGATGAATTTTCAGCAAAACTGATGAATTTTGAATTAAAATAATTGTATTTTTAACCAAAATTAATTATCGTCCAAAAAATGCGACTTTTCAACATAAATTGTAATAGTTGAATTTCTGGTTAAAAAATGAAATTCCAAAAAAGAAAAAAGGGCTTTTCAACCTAAATGATGAATATTGAACTTAAATAGTTAAATTTTCGACAAAAAAGAGTCCAATTTTCACCAAGAAGTGTAACTTTTTACTAAATAAAAAAAAAACGATTTTAAAACTGAAAAATGATCAATTTTCAACAAAAAATGAAATAGTTAAATTTCTAGTTCAAAAATTAATTTTCAACAAAAAACCAAAAAAAAAAAAAGAAAAAAAAAAAACAGGGATTTTCGACAAAATAGTTAAAGTTTCAACATAAGTGATGAATTTCCAACTACAATGATGAATCCTCAACTGGAATAGTAGTTAATTTTTAAACAAAACAAAACAAAAACAAAAAAAACTAACTTTGATCTAAAATGAGCAAGCAAAAGGATAAAGTTTCAACCAAGCAGTTGAATTTTTTACGAAAAATGTAACAGCTGATAATTAAACAACAAAAGAATTAAAATTTTCAAGAAGAATAATGCCAGAAATGTACCGGCGTTTAAAAATACTCGACGTTATCACAACACTTGGGTCGCGCATATGCCATTTCTGTAATTCAAGGTAAAAATCAAGACTCACAGTTTTCAATAGGAACGATTGATACGACAGTCCCCGACATTTTGGCCGGGTCGGACGGATGAAAATGGAAACCAACTGAATTAAAAAAAAAAAAAACAAAAAAACAAAAAAAAAAAAATAGAAAGAAGCGGACGAAGAAGAAAAAAAACGGAAAAAAAAGAATGCAAGCTTTCGCGCGACGATTGAACTTTCTTGGCCTCACTAGAGCAGTAGTGCTTGTACTAGTTTTTCCGGCGCGTCGCGAGTCAGACCTGTGTTTCTATAATGAGATTAGTCGCTGTACTGACTGGGGTAGGTACGCGTGGTACGAGAGAATATGTAGAATAAGGCATGTTCGAGTGAATATTTAACTTGTAACGTGCACCATGAAACCATCATGTTGAGTAGGAAGAACTGCCACACACGCCTACGGGGCAAACGGGTATTGAGATTCTAATAAAAGTTCAATTTCTAGTCGCCTTCATACCTTTCTTCAAAAAGTTCTTCGCGATTCTCAATATTTCGCATTCAAAGAAATTAGTGATCAATTATTAATGATCAGTGATTGATTATAGCAAATTTCAATGTTAAAAAAAAAGACTGCATCAGCCGAGATTTGAACCCGGAACATCGCTTTCTATGAGTGGAGCGTTAACCTAAGCTATGAAGAGCAAGAAAAGATTTCCTTCCCGATTTAAATCCCGGCTGAGGCAGTTTTTTCTTCTTGTTCTTCAAAACTTATTTGTCCGAAATAATCGATTTAAGATCGAAACTTGTGTAAATTAAACATTTAAAAAACTAAAAAATCAAGACGTTAACAGGGTGGCGATTCGGCGGACGATTTCAAATTCCGGTAATTTTCCGGTAAGTTTTTCCATTTTCCCGGTCAAGATATCATAAATGATTAAAGAGATTTTTTCTAGAACTTTTTCAACCTTTAACACAATGGAGAAAAAAATGGCGAAATTGATGAGTTTTCAAATGAAATTAGTTAAATATTAGTTAAATTTTCAACTAAAAAGATAACATTTTAAACAAAAAAAAATAATTTTCTACCGAGAAATAAAATTTTTAAACAAAATAGACGAATTTCAACGAAATAGTGGTTGAATTTTTAATCAAAGAAGACAAATTTTCAACCAAATATTAAAAATTTTAACTAAAAATATCAATATTCCATCTAAAATGGAATATTTAAATTTTCAGTTAAGTTAAAAATTAATTTTCCATTATACTAACGAAATTATAACAAAAAATATGAATCCTTAACTGACATAGTGGAATTTTTAAACAAACAGATAAATTTTCAACAAATTATGAATATTTAACTGAAATGCTTAAATTTTCAACTAAAAAGATACATTTTCAAACAAGATTATTTTTTTTTTCACCAAGAAAGATGATTTTTCAACAAAATACGTGATTTTTTAAAGAAATAGTTAAATTTTCAAATACAAAAATACAAATGTTTAACCAAATAGTTTAATTTTGAACTAAAAAAGATCAATTTTCAACAAAAAATAATAGAATATTTAAGTTTACAGTTAAATTAAAAATTAATTTTCGATCAAATTAACGAAATTTCAACAAGAATTATGAATCTTCAACTAGAATAGTGGAATTTTAAGCCAAACAGATGAATTTTCAACTCAAATTAGGAATATTTAACTGAAATACTTGAATTTTCAAATAAAAGGATACGTTTTTAATTAACTTTCTACCGAGAAATAATGTTTTTAAACAAAATAGATGAATTTTAACGAAACAGTGGTTGAATTTTTTATCAAAGCAGACAACTTTTAAACCAAATAGTTAAATTTTGAACTAAAAAAATCAATTTTCAATAAAAAATGGAATATTTAAATATTCAGTTAGGTTCAAAATTAATTTTCGATCCTACTAATGAAATTTCAACAAAAATTATGAATCTTTAACTGCAATAGTAGAATTTTAAACCAAACAGATAAATTTTAAACCAAATTATGAATATTTAACTTAAATACTCGAATTTTCAACTAAAAAGATAAATGTATTTTTCTACCAAGGAAGACGATTTTTCAACAAAATACATGATGTTTTTAAGAAATAGTTGAATTTTCAAATGAAAAATACAAATGTTTAACCAAATATTTAAATTTTGAACTAAAAAAGATCAATTTTTAATAAAAGATGGAATATTAAAAATTTCAGTTAAATTAAACATTAATTTTCGACCATACTAACGTAATTTCAACAAAACTTATGAATTTTTAACTGGAAGAGTGGAATTTTAAACCAAACCGATGAATTTTCAACTGAAATAATGAATATTAAATTGAAATACTTTAATTTTCCACCAAAAAGATGAATTTTCAAACAAGAAGATTGCTATTCTACCAAAAAGAAGATTTTTTGATAAAATATATGCATTTTCAACGAAATGGTTGAATTTTCAAATAAAAAGACACATTTTCATACAAATAGTTAAATTTTGAACTCAGAAAGATCAATTTTCAATGAAAAAATGAAATATTTAAATTTTCATTTAAGTTAAAAATGAATTTTCGATCAAACTAACGAAATTTCCACAAAACTTATGAATTTTTAACTGGAAGAGTGGAATTTTAAACCAAACCGATGAATTTTCAACTGAAATAATGAATATTAAACTGAAATACTATAATTTTCCACCAAAAAGATGAATTTTCAAATAAAAAGACACATTTTCATACAAATAGTTAAATTTTGAACTCAGAAAGATCAATTTTCAATGAAAAAATGAAATATTTAAATTTTCAGTTAAGTTGAAAATCAATTTTCGATCATATCGAAATTAAAACAAAAATTATAAATCTTCAACTGCAATAGTGGAATTTTAAACCAAACAGATTAATTTTAAAACAAATTATGAATATTTAACTGAAATACTTGAATTTTCAACTAAAAAGATACATTTTCAAACAAGAAGATTGTTATTCTACCAAAAAAGAAGATTTTTAAAGAAAATACATTAATTTTCAAACAAACGAATTTTCGATCAAACTAACGAAATTTCCACGAAACTTATGAATTTTTAACTGGAAGAGTGGAATTTTAAACCAAACAGATGAAATTTCAACCCAAATTATGAATATTTAATTGAAATATTTTAATTTTCCACTAAAAAGATGAATTTTCAAACAAGAAGACGATTTTTAATGGAAATACATGATTTTTCAACGAAATAGTTGAATTTTAAAATATAAAAATAAATTTACATACAAATAGTTAAATTTTTAACTAAAAAAGATCAATTTTCAATACAAAAATTGAATATTTAAATTTTCAGTGAAATAAAAAATTAATTTTCGAAATTTCAACCAAAATTATGAATCTTTAATTGGAATAGTTGGATTTTAAAACAGAAAGATGAATTTTCAACTTAAATTATGAATATTTAACTAACCAGAAAAAAAATTTTGAAAAGAAAATGGAAATAGTTACATTAAAAAAAAAAATTCATCTTAACTACCGAATTTTTAACTAAAATGAGGAATCCTCAACTGTAATAGTCGAATTTAAAAAAAAGAGAGTTTTCAACTAAAACAATTAATCTTCAACTGAAACAGTTGAACTTTCAAACCACAAAAAAAATAATTTTTACTAAAAAAGATAAATTGACATCCAAGAATTGAATAATTAAATTTACAGAAAAATGAATGTTCAACCAAAGAAATGAATTTTCAACTAAAATTGTGGAATAGTCAACTGGAATAGTACTTTTAGTTGAAAAAAAATTATTTTCAACCAAAAAAGAAACCAATTTTCCCCATAAAATAGTTAAAATTTCGGTAAAAAGAATCCTTCTCATCCAACGAAAAAAACAAAATTCCAATCAAATAGCTCACTTTCGAATCAAAGAAATTAATTTTTAATTAGAATAGATCAATCTTCAGTTAAAAAATTAATTTTCAACAAAAGAGTTTATTTTTTAACCAAGTAAATGTATTTTTAACTACGAAACAGTCTATTTTTTAAAAACAAAATACGTACATTTTCAACAAAATAAATTAATTTTCTATTAAAAATGACAAATTTACATTCCAATTGTTAAATTTTGAACTAAAAAGGGGCCATTTTAAACTCAAAGTGGAACGGTTATGTTTTCAGTTGAAAAAAATAACTTTCAATAAAAAATTGGAATGAAATTTTGTTTCTTCTGTTGACCGAAAAGTCTTTCTTGGTTGAAAATTTAATTCTTTTGGCAGAACTGTCATCTTTTTGGATTAAGGATTCAATTATTTGATTGAAAATTCATTTGTTTTTGGGTTCAAACACAATCCAGGTGATTTTTTTTTCTTGACTGGAAAAAATTTGTTTCTTGGAAAATTCAAATTTTTTGTTAACAATTTATCTCTTTAGGTAGAAATTTTTTTTCTCGTTAAAACGGCAACTGCTTGGTTTCAAATTTAATTATTTTAATGAATATTCAACAATTTGATTAAAAAGTTATCATTTTTTGGCTCTGAAAATTTATCTGTGTTGAAAATTCGTCCTTTTTTTTATTGAATTTTAATCTTTTTATTTAAAAATGTAGCTATTCAATTTTTTTTTTCGAAATTTATATTTGTTATTGTTAGTTGAAAATTTAACCTCCTTGGATTAAATTTGAACTACTTTGTTAAAAATTATTTTTTCTTGGTTCAATCTTAATCACTAAAGTAGAAAATTGATTTCTTTTGGTAACAAATTTAACTAGTTTTTAGAAAATGCGTTTTTGGTTAAATTGAAATATTACTCATATGAAAAAAAATTTTTTTGTTAAAACATCAACTACTCATTACATTTTTCGTTCAAAATTTACCTTTTTTTTGGTCGAGGATTTTAGTATTTTTTTTTTTAATTTGTTATTTTTTGTTTCGAAAATAATCTTTTTCGCTTGAAAATTCGATAATTTGATAAAAAATTCACGTATTTTTGTGCAAAATTGGACTTTTTTTTGTAGAAAAATAATCTTTTTAGTTGAAATCATTAGAATTGGATAAAAATTTCAAGTTTTGCCAAAAAGTGAAGCTAGAAAGAAAAAATGCAGGTAAAATTTTCTAACAAAAATTAAAAGTTGTTAGAAAAATAAAAATTTAATAATATTTTTATTTATTTTTATTATTCACATTGGATACATATTCT
>NC_046658.1:133144060-133167029 GCF_010883055.1 Belonocnema kinseyi | reverse complement strand
ATTATAAATTATAAACAAGAAACTAATCGTGCGCTTATCCTTTTGCTAATACACAATAATATAAATAATAATATGGCACAAAGAAATTTTTATCTTAATTTATTTGATCTTATTTTATTTTTAAAACGTAAAATTGACCCACATCTCGAGATGGGTGACTGTTACACCAATGAGTGTTGTATGTTTAAACTTTAACGACTACTCAATTGTCTGCACGTTTACGGTAATAAACAAATTTAACATCCGCAATATGGCTCACTGAAACAGCGAGTTAAATTGAGTTTATGTAGACGGCTAAATGTTTATTATATTTGCCGTTGTCCTGAAAACGAAACGTTCAAAACATTTTCAATTTATTTATCTTCATTTCAATTTACATTTTGAATGTGTCTACCAGGCTCACTTTACTGATCGAAAATACTGTAAATAGTGTCACAAATTATAAAAATAGTGTCATTATAAATTATAAAAATTCCTATTTATTTATCGCAGACTTCGTACTTTTTTCAACTATTCTCATTTTTCCATTTTAATTCCATCTGAATCAATAGAACCCAATAAGAAAATTGAATTATTTTTGGTTTAAAGTTCATTCTTTTCCATTTAATTGTCTACTATTACATTTTTAGTTAAGATTCCATCTTTTTTGGTTAAAAACTTTACCATTTAGTTTGAAATTAAATTAATTTGTTAAACATTTTTACATTATTTTGTTTAAAAAAGGCCTACTTCTTTGTTGAAAATTCAACGGTTTTGTTAAAATTCGTCTTTTTGCTTTGAAAATCTTTTTTCTTTCCCAATTTTGTATTTTGCAATTTCAATCTTCTTTGATGGTTAAATTGAACTGTTTTTTACTTTTAATTGAAATATTTCCTTTACGTTGAACTCAAAGAAAAAGTTGAACTAACTTTTATTTTTTTTATTGTTGTTCTTAAAACACAACTATTAACTGAAAATTTAACTTTTTTTTGAAAATTCAACTGCTTTATAAAAAAAATTTTATTTTGGCTTGCAAATTCACTTATTTGGTATAAAATTAGTTTTTTTTTTTATTTAAAATTAATTCTTCTCAATGAAAACTTAAACACGCCATTTTTTGTTCAAAAATCAATGATTTTGTTAAAAAATCTTCTTTGTGGGCTATATCAAACTTTTTTTATTTTTTATTAAAACCTTATTTTCAAAATTTAACTATTTTTTGTTTTAATTTCAACTATTTTATAAAAAAATTGGATTTTTGGCTTAATAATTCAATAATTTGGTGTAAAATTTAAACTGTTCTGTACAAAATTAGTTTTTTTTTAAATTTTAATTAAAACTAATTCCTCAATGAAAATTGAAACTCCATTTTTCGTTTAAAAATCAAGTATTTTGTTGAAAATTGTTTTTTTTTTATTCAACTGATTATTTAATAACTAACTTTTTGTTGTTTAAAATTCAACTCTTTTATAGATAATTCTTATTTTTGGCTTGAAAATTCGACAATTTGGTATAAATTTAAACTGTTCTGTAGAAAATTATTTTTTTTTTTAAATTTTAATTAAAACTAATTCCTCAATGAAAATTGAAAGACTCCATTTTTTGTTTAAAAATCAAGTATTTTGTTGAAAATTGTTTTTTTTTTTATTCAACTGATTATTTAATAACTAACTTTTTGTTGTTTAAAATTCAACTCTTTTATAGATAATTCTTATTTTTGGCTTGAAAATTCGACAATTTGGTACAAAATTAAACTGTTTTGCAGAAAATTAGTTGTTTTTTTTTTTAATTTAAAATTAATTCTTCTCAATGAAAACTTAAATACGCCATTTTTTGTTCAAAAATCAATGATTTTGTTAAAAAATCTTCTTTGTGGGCTATATCAAACTTCAAAAATTTTTTTATTAAAACCTTATTTTCAAAATTTAACTATTTTTTGTTTTAAACTCAACTATTTTATAAAAAAAAAATTGGATTTTTGGCTTAATAATTCAATAATTTGTTATAAAATTTAAACTGTTCTGTAGAAAATTAGTTTTATTTTGATTAAGATTAATTCCTCAATGAAAATTAAAATACTCCATTTTTGGTTTAAAACTCAAGTATTTTGTTGAAAAATCAACTATTACATTTTTCGTTAAAAGTGCTATTTTATGGAGATTTATAATCTTGGTTGAAAATTGCTTTTTCTTTAAATTTAACTGATTATTTAATAACTAACTTTTTGTTGTTCAAAATTCAACTCTTTTATAGATAATTCTTATATTTGGCTTGAAAATTGGACAATCTGGTACAAAATTAAACTGTTTTGTAGAAAATTAGTTTCGGTTTTTATTTAAAATTAATTCTCCTCAATAAACATTTAAATACTCAGATTTTGGTTTAAAAATCAAGTATTTTTTTTAAAATCAACTATTACATTTTTCGTTGGAAATTCATTATCTTTAATTGAAAATGAAAATATTTGAATCAAAGTTAAACTACCTTCTTAAAAGTGCATTTTTTGGATGAAGATTCAAAATCTTTTTAGAAATGACCATTTTTTATTAGTTAAAATATAATTTTTACCTGAAAATTCAACTATTAGGTTGCCAAATTAATCTTTTTGTGGAAAATTCAAATTTCCTATAGAAAATTCGTCTCTTTGGCTTGAAAATTCCACAATTTGTGTATAAAATTCAACTATTCAATACAAAATTAGTCTTTTTTAAAATTAAAAATTAATTTTACTTAGGAAAATTCAACTACTCCATTTTTTATTATAAATCAAGTATTTTGTTGAAAATATGGTAGAAAATTAAATTGTTTTTCAGCAAAATTTTTTTTATTACAAATGAAAAAAAATAATTAGAAACGAAAAAATATAGATTAAAAATTAATCAGATAAAATTGGACTGACATTACGTCCGTTGTTAAAAGTATTAAGTTCACAATTCATATATTTTTTAAAAAATTCATATTTTCTGATAGAAAATTAATCTTCTCTGTCAAAAATTCACCTTTTTGATTGAAAATTTATTTATTTGGTTTAACATTCAACTGTCTCGTTAAAAGCTCATATTATTGGCTTAAAAATTCAACATTTTTGATGAAATCTTTTTTCTTTACTGATTGAAAAATCTCTCTTATTTGAAAATTCGTCATTTTTATTTAAAAATAGCATCTGATCTGATAACTAATTTCTTTTTGACATTTTCGTGTCCTGAATCAAAATTTTAATTATTTTTTTTTCAAAATTCCCTATTCTAAATTAGATATTGAATTTTTTTTATATTTAGAAGAATCCAAGTGAATTAAAAAAAAGCACACACAGAATTAGAAAGAATTCTGGATGAATTCGAAATGAATTACAAAAAATATTTGAAAATCTGTTCACATCTTTGAAGTCTTAGGAAATTTCCCACTTCTTTCGAAAAAATTCTTCAAAAGCCACTAAAATAATATAAAATCCCGTGAAATTTTATGAAATTTGATCATAATTCCTGAATTTCTGAAAAATTAAGAAAAATATCTCTAAACTTTTTAGAATCCATTAAAAATTTTTAAACATTATAGGTCCTGTAAAATTGTTCCAAATCTGCCAAAATTCTAGCAGATTTTTTTAACAAAATGAAAATTCTTACATATCCTTTAAAATCATAAAACTCTTTGGATATATTTTGAAAACCCTTGAAACTTTTCAAAACTCTTAAAAGGTCCTTGGAATTTAAAAAAATAGGTACCCTAGCATTTTTTAAATTCTTTGAAATCCCTTCAAATTATTGAAATCAATTGCAACTTTTTCACAAACTTTAAAAATACCCTAAAATCTTTCAAAAATTCTTTAAAACGTTTGATAATAAATTCTTTGAAATGCTTTTCTATTTTGAAAAATGAATTTTCAGAGAAAATTTTAAAAGATTACAAAATTTAAGAGAAAAAATCGAGTAAGTTTAAGGGATTTTTAGAATTTTTGAAACGATTAAAAAATCCCTAATGGTTACCAAAAAATTACCGGTTCTGAATTATTTCAAACATATTCAGAAGTCTTGTAAATATTTAAAAAAATTGAGATCTTGTGAAGATTTTAGAGAATTTTTTAATAAAGTGTGGATTTTTGAAGACTTCTTCAAAGATTTCGAAACAAAATTTAGAAGATTTTTAATAATTTTGAAAGGTTTTAAAAAATTAATTTGAAGAGAAAATGGCAAAAGATTTCAAAATATTTGGTAATAATTCGAAAAAGTATGTAGCAGATTTTAAAATAAAATTTAACAAATTGACAAGATAGAAAATTTAAAAAAAAAGCCAAAGAAAACAAAAAATGACCAAAACGGACAATCAGATTTCGGGGGAAAATTTTAAAGATTTAGGTTTTATTTAAAAATATTAATTTTTAATTTCAAATATTTCATAAGATGTCGAAAAAGAATTTTTTTAGGATTTCAAATTTAGTAGGAAATCTTAATGTTTTCATAACATATTTAAAAGTCTTGAAAATATTCGAAAATCCTTAAAATCTTGAGACGATGTAAAAAAATTAGGAAAAAGATTTTAAAATTTCTCCTATAATTTCGAAAACTAATGTAGTATCAAAATTATTTAGAAAAAACTCGATTAAGTTAAGGAGATATTTAGACATTTTGAAACAATTCCAAAATAATAAAAAATTTGTAACGATTTCAAATTTTTTGGTATAAATATAGATTTTGGAAGATTTCGAAATAAGAAGGAATTTAAGAATTTTGAAAAGACTCAAGAGAAGAAAAAAATTATCTCTAAACGGCAGATAAATTTCGAATTATTTTTTCTTTAGAGAACTTAATTTTAAGCGATTATTGAAAAATATTTCAAAAGTTTCCAAAATTGTCACAAAAAAAAGGTTTCCGGCAATTTTTTAATAAAAAAAAATCTAGGAAAAATTTGAGTCAATTTAAAAGATATTTATGAACTTTAGAAGTTTCAAAGAAATTAACAATATTTTGAAACTTGAAAAGTTTTCAGAAAATGTATCAATATCTTTTAAACTGACTCGAATTTCCCATAATATTTTGTAAAATCATGCAAATGAAAAATATAAATTTAGCTCATATTTAAGTGTTCGAAAACTTTTAACAAATAAATAGTTATTAAAAAATTGTATTTTGCAACAAAAATTAATTTTTGTACTTAAATCGAAAGTCACTTTCAAAAATGGAATGAATTTTAGTATTAAAATCGAGATAATATTCAACATTATAATAATAAATGAGTTGTATAAATAAATGTTTTTACCAAAGTATTCTCCCTCTTCTTCTTGCTTTTCCATTTCTTCCTCCAACTGTCGCGTCAACTCTTCGATTTTTCTTTCAGCTTCCGTGGGTCCCTAAATTAAAAGAAAACACATTTTAACTTTCCAAAATTTGAGAGTGTTTTAAGTTGTTTCTTCTATTTTCAAAAAATTACAATTTTGAATAGAATTATTTCTTAAAGTCCGGTTTGAAAATTCCATGATTTTTCCATGATTTCTAGGTTTACTTTTGAAAAAATTCCAAGTAATTTTTTTTTGATCAATTCTAATTTCTATTTAATTTCAACACATTATAAGATTCTCAAGGTTACTATGATTCCAATTTTGAATAGAAATTAATTTTTTTTTGGATTAATGTGAAAATAATCTGGAGAAATTGGTAGGATAGCTAAAAAAATATTCAGTTTCTAATGATTTTTTATTCTTTGGAATTGCTGGTACTGCTTTGAATCTCTTTCAAAAGCCTTTGAATTATTTTAACTTTCTTGAAATCTTCAATATTCCTCCGAATTCCGAAGTATACCTGGATTCGTCTGAATTCTCTGAATTTCTTAAATTCGTGGATTTTTCTGAATTCTGAGAAATCCCTGAATTCTAAGGACTTCAAAATAATGCAACGAATTCAGAGAAATTCAGAAGAATTGAAGACATTCTATGGATTCAGGGAATTCAAAGAATTTCAGGAGTTTATAATATTCCAGGATTTCAGAGAATTCGAAAACTTCAGAATATTCAAGGATTTCCGAGAATTTAGAAAATTTAAAGAATTCATACTATTCCAAGTTTTTATGAAATTTAGAGAATTACAAATAATTGAGGAATTCATGGAATCCCGAGAATTCAGAGAATTGAGAATATTGAAGGAGTATTTAGGAAATTCAAGGGATTACCAGAATTTCAGGAATTAAGAATATTTCAGAATTACGTAAAATTCGAGGAATTCCGAGAATTCACAATATTCAAGGAATTCAGGATATTCAAGGTTTAAATGGGATTTAGAGAATTTATGGAATTCATTGAATTCCGAAAGTGTAACGTACTTAGAATATTGAAGTATCATTTAAAAAATTCAAAGGGTTCAAAGAATTTGGATTATCCAAAGATTACGTAGAATTTGAAGAATTCAGAGTATTCAAGGAATTTTAGCAATTCAAAATATTCCAAGAACTCGGGGGAATCACAGGATTAAAAGAAATTCAGGAATTTAGAATATTCAATAAATGCAGAGATTTTGAGGAATTCAGAATTTTAAGAAATTTAGAGATTACAAGAAATTTATAATATTCTAAGAATTCTGGAATTTCAGAACGTATAAAAATTCAGGGAATTTACGTAAATAAAAGGATTTCAGAAGATTGAAGGAATTCAGAGATTTTCAGGAAATTCAGAATATTCACCAAAGTTTAATTGCCCTTAATATAAAAATTTTAATTAAAAAAAATACATTTTCCCAATTTTTACTTCTTGGAAACTCTGCATTTTTTATTTTGAAGAATTTTTAATTTTTAAGTTGTAAAGTTTAGTAATTTTAGTTTTAAATCAATAATAATAAAATTACTAAAATTGGTAAGCCTAAAAATAAAAATTTCGTCATTTCTATAGACTCCAAGTCTTTGCAAAAGAAAAATTGTTAATATAATTTCTAATGTTTATTTAAATAATTGTCGACATTTCAGGTTAAAATTATTTAATAAATCTTTGTTTTTAATTATTATTTTCAACAATAAGACATAATTACCTTTAAACCAAACAATTTAAAAAGATTTGAACATTAAGGTAGTTCTCATGCCAAAAGTCAGATATCTGAAAAAAAATATTTTTTCTACGATTCTAAAAATCAAAATATTATAATTGATGTTATTCCAAATAAACAACATTATTTTTGGATCAAAAATGTTAAAATTCACCAAAAAAACATTAATTTAAACCACTTTTTTTGCAATTATCTACAGCTCTATTTCCAATTTTCAAAATAACTGAATAATCTTCAAGTATAATTATTTGTATTAAAACATTTTCCTTACAAAAAATAGTTCTAACGATTTAGAGCAATAGAAAAAATTACTTTCAAAATTGGAAACAGAAGAGTTGTAGAAAATATTTTCCCGGAAAATATAAGCCGTCATTTATTAAAATGCAATACTTTCTTTTTTTAATCGGTAAAAAGTGAATGTTAGACAAAATTCAACTGCGAAAAACATGGTTAAAATTCATGTTTATTTTGGTGAATTTTAACTTTTTTTATAAAAAAATAATGCTTTTTGTTTGGAATAATATCAGTGGTAATATGTTGATTCTTAGAATTGAAGAAAAACTATTTTTTTTCAGATATCTGATTTTCAATGTTCCAATACAGGATTTCAATTCAAGATCGTTTAATTTTAAACGATTAAACTTTGAAATAATTTAATTTTTTTGGTACAATTCAACATTATTTTCTTTTATACTTATGTTTCTAAGCATTAAATAATAAAACGAATTAATTTAAAAAAATAGGAATAAAAAACAAAAGCACCTCTGCGAACCAGTTCCATGCTGCGGACGCATTTAGATTATTATTATTAATTATTATTCGTAAAAAAAATCAATTCTTATTAGTAAAAAAAATCGATTCTTATAAATCCTTTGGTAAAGTACTAAATTAATTATTAAGACGCATTATTGAATGAAATGGTAGCTAAAAGATGTTAAGAAAATGTCTATCTTGACTAGATTATAAATTCAATGACGGGGTGAAGGCCTCTATATTTAAATAACCGTTATGTAAATTGGATGACTTGGAAGTCGAATCACTGTTGAGTTCTGGGACAACTATTCCTGATACTTACTTGAACTTTAATTTGATATTAAGATTTTAAACTGAATTTTACAACAAAAAAAAGTGTCCATTTCTGAAAATCTTCACTCACTTCGATATTTCTCCCAAAAAATTTAATTGCTTATTTATTCAAATTGAAAAAAAAAAATTGACACACAAATTGTTCTCAAATCATTTGAGGATTTTCCAAACGGAAACCAATTCTTGGATTCAGAGAAAAATTTTTCTACGTAAGAAATTTAGACGTCCTAGAAAATTTACATACATACAAAATCTGTCTTCCGAGGAGAAAGCAGTATAAATGAATGGTTTTCGTAATTTACTGATAGATTAATATTTCTCGGCAGTGAAGAAGTAATAAAAAATTTATATTTTCAGAAAAAAACCAGTTATGGCAAAAATGAAATATTATTCGACTGACAATATAAAACATTATTTATAAACTTGAATTAAATAAGGAATGATAATAATAGTTTAAGCGTTTTTTTCGACACTAATAAATATTTTTCACCAATTTTTTGGATAACAGCTGACATTTAAACTAATTTTCTACAAAACAGGTAAATTTTCAGCGAATAGATAAATTCTCAACAAAAATATAATGAAAAAATAGATAAAAACGAAACTTCATTAAAATAGTGAAATTTTCCATCAGAGTTGAATTTTCAATAAAAAAATTTAATTTTCTATAAAAGAGATGCATTTTCAACAAGAAAATATGAAATTTTTACCAAAAAAACATGAATTTGAAAACCCAAACAAAAAAATTAATTTTCTACCAAATAGATGCATATTGAAACAAAAAAGAGGAAATTTCAAACTAAGAAGATGAACTTTCTACCCAAAAAGACAAATTTTTAACTAAAAAAGATCAATTTTCAACCCAAAATGGAAAATTTATATTTTCAGCAACAAAGTTGATGCTAAAGAAAAAAAAACAATTTTCAACATGAAATGTAATAGTTGAAGATTATTTTTCCACCAAAAAAAAATTTCAACTATTACACATAAAAATAAAATTAATTTTTAACCACAAATGGAAAAGTAACAATTTTAGCTAGAAAATGAATTTTTAAGAAAAAAAAAAACGAACCTTTAATAATCAGCAATGTATGTATATAATGTAGTTTTAAATCCCAAATAGTTGAATTCAATAAAAAGAAATAAGAATTTTCAAAAAATGAATTAAACAAATGATTGAATTTCCAACAAAATAGTTGAAGTTTTAACCAAATAGTTGAATTTTCAAACAAAAAGATTAAACTTCCACTAAAAATAGTTACATTTTCTAAAAAACAGTGAAATTTTCGATTTGAAAAGACGATCTTTTAAAATTTTAAACAAAATAATTAAATTTCTAACAAAATAGTTAAATTTTCAAACCAAAAAGTCGATTTTTTTTATGAAACTTGAATTTTTAACGAAAAATATAATAGTTGATGTTTCAACAAACAAAAAAGTGAATTTTCAATGAAACTGTTAAATGTTCAACCAAACAGATGAATTATCAAACCAAAAAGATGAATTTTTCAAGAAAGCTGAATTTTCAACGAGAAATATACTCGATATTTCAACAACAAAAAAATGAATTTCTAATCAAATTGTTAAATTTTCAACAAAATAATCAGATTTTTAACCGCATAATTAAATTTTTAACAAAAAAGTTAAATTTTCAACCAATTCATTGAATTTTAATCTTGCAACATTTTAAACATAGAATCTTTTACAAAAAGAATACAAAAATATAAAATTAAAGTTTGTAAATTTCAATAGACAATTAATTTCTTTGTTTAAAAATTTCTCTTTTTTAGTTGAAAATTCAACTTTCTGGTAGAGAATTCTGCAATTTTGTTAAAAATTCTGTTATTTTTTTTAGTATACAATTAATATTTTTATTAAAAATTCATATTTTTGGTAAAAAATGTAATAACTAGATTTTAAAGGTGAACTACTTTCTTGAAAATTTAAAAAACTGTCTTCTTTCTTGCTTAAAACTTCAATTTTTTGTCTGAGAATTCTTAAATTTGATTGAAAATTGTTCTTTTTTGCTCGTAAATTAACTTTTTTGTGTAAAAATTCATCTTTTTTATTTGAAAATTCAACTTTTTGGAAGAAAATTCTTGAATTTTCTCAAGAATTCGTTTTTTTTTCGGAAGAAAATTAATTTGTATGAAAATTCTTTTTTTTTTTATAGTTGAAAATTCAAGTTTTTAGTTGTGAATTCTTGACCTTTGTTAAAAAATCATCGCCTTTTTGACTGAAAATTAATCTTTTTGTTTACAAATTCATCTTTCTTAGTTGAAAATTCAACTTTTTGGTAGAGAATTCTTTTAATTTTGTTAAAAATTCTTTTTTTCGGTAGACAATTAATTTGTTTGTTTAAGAATTCTTCTCTTTTTAGTTCAAAAACAAAAAGATTAATTCTTTTTTTTTTTTAAATTCAACGGTTTGGTACAGAATTCTTGAATTTTGTTGAAATTTTTTTTTCCGGTAGAAAATTAATATTTTTATTGAAAAATTTATATTTTCAGTCAAAAATGTAACAACTAGGTTTCAAAGTTAAATTACTTTCTTAAAAATGCATTAATTGGTTGAAGATTCAAAATTTTAGTCAAACATTCATCTCTTTGGTTGGAATTAGTGAATTTAGTGAACATTCAACTTTTTGTTAAAATTGAACTATTTTTTTAATTAATCTAATTTAGTTAAAAATTTGTATTTTTTGGTATAAAATTAACTTTTTTAAAAACAAAACGTCATATTTTTAATTTGATAATTTAACTGTTTTGTATTGAAAATTCGTCTTTTTGTCTTGAAAGTTTAATGATTTAGTAAACAAAAAAATCAACTATTTGGCAGAAAATTTGTTTTCCTTAATAATTAAACATTATTATTAATTTATTAATTTATTTGAAACAAAAAATGTCTTTTCTACTGTAAAAGATGGCTTTTTAACAAATTACTTGAATTTTCAACAGAATAACTAAATTTTTAACATAGTAGTTGAATTTTCAACCTAAAAAGACAAATTCCCAACAATAAAGTGTTATAGTTTATATTTCAATAAAACGATGAAATTTATTTAAAAAAAAAATAGTTTTAAAACCAAAAAGACGAATTATAAACAAATAAAGGTTTTTTCAATCAAGAAATAAATAAAAGTTGAATTAAATTATTGAATTATATATATTTTTTAACATAAAGGAGAATTTTCAACTAAAGATCAATATTAAAAAATAGGAAAGTTACATTTTCAGTTAAGAAATTAATTTTTATCAAAAAAAAAAAAAAACGGCTTTTCAAATAAACAGTTAAGTTTTCAACCAGAGACATAAGCTTTCAGTCAAAAAATAAATAAATGTATAACAATTTAGTTTAACTTTTACTCAAGTGTATGAATAACTAATAAAAAAGATTATTTTTTAAACAAAATTCAACTACAAATATAAATCTTTAAGAAAGAAACAAACCAAATTGTAGCATTTTTCTCCAAAAAAGATAAAATTTCTAACTGAAAATAGATGAATTTTTTTTTCTAAAGTAAAAAAATTAAAAAAAGAAGTTGAATTTTCATCTAAAAAAGATTACAGTGAACTCTTTAAGATCAAAATATGAATTTTTTTAAACAAAAAATAAGTTTCTGAGAATAAATTTGATTTTTAATTCAAAATGACGAATTTTTTTCAACCAAAAGGATGAATCTTAAAGTCAAAAAGAAAAACTTTCAAAAATAGATTGAATTATCAACCGAACATTTGCTTTTTTATCAAAAAAAAAAAGAAAATTTTAATAAAACAGGTGAATTTTTAAATAAAAAAGACAAATTTTCAACCTAAAAATAGGAACTTTTAACAAAAAGTAAATATTCTAGGAAACAGTTTAATTTTCAACAAAACAGTTGCATTTTTTTTCAATAAACAAGTAATATTTATACTAAAAAAATGAACTTTTAAAATAAAAAGACAAATGCTCGGAAAAAAATAGTTTTCATCCAAAAAAGATTTCAGGTTACTTACCATCAACAAAATGTGAATTTTAAACAAAATTTAAGTGTTCTACGAAAAAAACTGAGTTATGAATCCAAAAAGGCGAATATTAAGAAAAAAAAACAGTTGAATTATCAACCAAAAAGGATGTTTTTTTAAAAAAATTGTTAAAGTTCCAACCAAAAAATAAAATTTATAACTAAAAAGATAATGTCCTGAATTCCTTAAAATAAAACCTAGAATACAACGTCCAAATTTGGACAGCCACCATAAAATGTTCCAATCGCAGTCTGAAAAAAAAATTCTCCTAAAAAAGAAAAGAAAAAGATTTCCTTTCCTTTCTGGACGAAAATAAAATAAAATAATTTTTTTTTAATGTTTGGTGATTCTTTTTTAAGAATGTTGTTTTATTGTGACTTGATAATGATAAAAAGAAAAAAAAAAGACGAAAGAAGGAAGGGAATTTGGTTGATTGCGTTTTAATTTTTGTTTCCTCTTTTTTATTTTCGTCCAGAAAGGAAAGGAAATTGTTTTCTTTTCTTTTTTAGAAGAAATATTTTTTTTTCAGATTGCAATGGGAACATTTTATGCTGATTTTTCAAATTTGGTCGTTAGATTCTTGGTTTTAATTTAAGGAATTCTGCACATTTACTTGATTATTGGGCGTTAAATAGGATTCTAAATTTGATTTTTATCTCATTTAAATTAATTAATTTAAAAAAAAGATAATGTGCCCAAGAAATTTTTTGTGAACTCCTAACATGATGAATATTTAACTGGAATAGTTACAATAAAAATAATGAATCAGCATATAATTTACTCGTAATAGTAGATATTTCTACCATAAGAGATTTTAATTTACATTTAATTTTAAATGAATTTGACGAATTAAACAAAAAAAATGTATCTATTAAAATGAATAAAATTGAGTGCATTTAGAAGAATTCAAGGTTGAAATTGTTTAAATAAATCACTTGAGAATGCCTTAGAATCTTTTTAAGTATCCTAAAATATGTCAGTCTTTGAAATCCCTTCAATCTATTGAAATAAATCAAAAACGTCTCGGAATCTTTTTAAATTTTCTAAAAATTAAAATTTTTTTATTTAATTGCTCAATAATTTACACGTAAAAAATGGAAGGTATCAACATTTTTAAATTGAGCAATTTTAAATGAAATGTAGATAAACTGCGAAATTAAGAATTTTTAATTAAAAAAAAACTAATGAGTTCAAAAATTCAGATTCAATTCTGTAAATATAAATCCATGTTATCATTTTCAACTTTAAATTAAAGAATGAGTTAACTTTACAATTTTTCAAAATTATTACATTATTTTAAACAGTTTTAAGCTAGAAACGTTAAAAATTAAATTAGTTTTATCTTAAGTAGTTTAAACATTCTTGAAAAGCTTCAAATTTTTATTTCAAAATCATAAGAAATCTAGAAGTTGTTTTAAATTTGTGAATAGAATTTTTCCTACAAGTTAAAAAAAATTCCGCAAATTTTTTAAAATCTTTTTGAATATTCTTTTAAAATAAAATTCCAAATTGAAAAATTGTTTTCAATTTTTCACAATTTTTCACAATTCTTAAGAAGTTTCTAAATTTTTTAACATTTAAAGGGCACTGGGTGAAAACCACCCAGCGAATTATTTGCGCTTTAACAAAACGTACCAAATTAAAGAAAATGGAAGTATACAGGTACACTTTTAAGTAGAAAATATCAAAAACTTAAAAAGTTATGAATTTTAGAGTGAAAAAAGTCATTTAAAAATTTTTTTTTCAAAAAGGATTTTTTTTAAAGTACTTTATATTTCAAAAAATGTTATGAAACCTTTTTCTCCTTAAACTAGATAGATTAAACATCATTAATGGATTTTCTTGTAAAAAAACTGTCCAATACCGTCCACACATCACACGTTTGAATATCCTTGGGTACCTAACACCCAGTATGCTCTTTATATAATTTTACGGAAGTGTGCCCTTTTAGGGTTAAATTTTAAATATATTTTCAATCTAAAATAATATTCCATTTTCAACCATTTTTTTTTAATTTAGCAATATTTGAATTTTTATTTAAGACAAGTAAATTGAAGTTAATTGTTGTATTTGCAAAATGCTCAATTTGTAAGTGAAATTTTTAAATTTTGATATATAATTTACAAATGAACATTTTTAGAAAAAATTTGAATTTTCTTGGTAGAAACTTCGTTTAAATGAACAGTTTCAATTTATTCGTTTTAAATAGTCAAATATTGCTAAACATTAAACAATTATCCTATCTCTTAATTAAAAAAAAATTGAAATTGCATGGATTAAAAATGGAATATTTTAGACTGAACCAATATTTTAAATTTCGTGAAAGCTTTTAATCGCAAAATACATTATTATGAATTAATTTTTAAATTAAAAATAGTTTACAAAGTTTCAATCGGGTGTTTGCATTTTTTTATGATTAAGACTCTCAAATTGAAACAGTTCAATTGTTAATTTAAAAATCTGGAAATTTATAATACTGAATGGATTTAGAATCTTTTTGACAAATTATTTATTGTTATTATTAAAGTATTGTTTATTTAGAGTTGATAGAATAAAAATATTTTTTATCAAGAATTTGCAACTTCAAACACTTTTCATATTTAACTATTTAAGTTTTCAAGACTGCTATTTTAAAATTCTTTAAATTAAAAATAAAAAAATCTGGAAATGGAACTGTTGCATTTTGCACTTTTAAAATTGAAATTTAAAAGTTTTTAATTAAAAAATTTTTTACTCAAATGCTAAATATCTCTTAAAAAGTTTTTATATAAATGTTTATTTGTAAATTATACATACAAATTAAAAAAATGACAAATTTATTTAACTTATGTAATTTATTTAACTTAAAAATTGAGCATTTTTCAAATAGAACAATTATCTTCAATTGAATTGTCTCAAATAAAAATTCAAATATTGCTAAATTAACAAAAATGGTTAAAAATTGAATATTTTAGATTGAAACAATATTTTACTACTGGGTGTTTTGTACCCAAGGGTATTCAAATGTGTCCTGTGCCGACGTTATTGGATAGTTTTTTTTACAAGAAAATTAATTAATGATGTTCAATCTATCTAGTTTCAGGAGAAAAATGTTTCATAACAGTTTTTGAAATTTAAAGCAGTAAAAAAAAGCCTTTTTGGAAAAAAATTAAAAAATGACTTCTTTCACTCTAGAATTCATGACTTTTTTAGTTTTTGATATTTTCACTTAAAATCTTACCTGAATACTTCCGATACAGCGATCCAAAAATAAAATTAGTCTTATAGTGTTCGTTCCAAAGAAGGTATTTATTCTAAAAAAAAAAGCTTCAATTCAATGAAAAAAATGGAACACCGTACTTTGCGCGATTAACCGATTTTATTGATATTAAACTGCGTATAAAAATTATAAAAATCAAAATTATATGAAAATGACATACAAAAATAGGTTTTCATGTCATTTGTTAATCTAGCGCGATATGTTCAATTTTCTTGAATTTGGTACGTTTTGTTGAAGCGCAAATAAGTCGCTGGGTGTTTTACACCCAGTATGCCCTTTAAGGTAAAATAAATTGCTTTAATTAAGAATATATTATTATGAAGTTATTTTTAAGTTGAAAATAGTTGATAAACTTTCAGTCACATCTTCACATTTGTTTAATGACTAAGACTTCCGTTTTGTCAAATCTTTTTTGTTCACTTTTTATTACTTAAAGTACAGATAAATTTAAAAAAATTTATTTATTCATTAAATAAAAATGTTTTTAAGTAAAAAAATTTTGAGTTACGTATCGTAAGCTAAATAATAGCATAATTGAAAAACATAAAAATAACAAATTTTTCTTCTACAAATTTGTAAAATTCCTGGTAAAAAAAAATCACTGTCATTTCCCGGCCACCCTGTAATCTTCAAAAAAAAAAGACCCTGAAATTATCTAATAATAATTTACTCGTAAAAGTGGATATTTCGACAAGAAAAAAAGATGATAATTTGAATAAAATGTGAGAGGAAAACTTACCGAAGGTCTGGGCGGAGTGACATTGTAGGGCAAGAGTCCTTTGCCCGGCACATGTTTCATCTGAGGACTGACGGATGATTGAAGTTCCGGTTTTGGTTCGGTCGCTCGTTGGAGAATTGGCACGCCGGCATTGAGAAATACAGGACCGGCAACGCCACTCGTAACACCTGGTGGAAGGCTTGTAATTCTAGGTCCATGGATACCAAGCTCATCTCCGGAAGCAGTCGCGGCACTCATAACAGGAGCATGCACCTGGCCGCGGAGAGGATTCATCCCCATTGGAGCCGCTGACGAAATTGACGAGACCAGTCCCATTTCCGGCAAGATCGGATGTGTGGGACTTTCTTTTGGCGAAATTCTCGCACCGCCGCCGTTATTGTGTGGCATGTTTTGTCTCGAAGCATCGCCACGACTTGCCGAATAGAGGGGGGAATTTCTTCGTTCAGATGGCTCCGTCGAGCCATCGTGCAAAAAATTTCTTTCATTTTGGGATGATCCGAGACGCATCTCGGCTGAACGATTCGAGGAATATATTGACGAGTTTCTAGATGGAAAATCTCCTCGATTTTCCTGAAATTTAAGAGACAAGTTTTCTGTCATTCCTCAATTATTACAATTGTATAATGATTTGAAACCAAATCAATCCTTTCTTCGACCGACAATATTTATCAATTTTAAATCATAGATTTTTTCTTTATGTTTTACGATCCACATAAATTAAAATAAATTTGAGCAAAAAAAAAAAAAAAGAAACTTTTTCGAAACTCAGAATTCGTGTTACTAAAAACTCCTTTCTTAATTCTTGACGTTTCGGTACGAATGCGTACCTTTTTCAACAGGTTTTACACTAAAAAATTATATTTTTATATCGCACACACTTCTAGGGTGGTGATTCGGCCGACGATTTCAAATTTCCGGTCATTTCTTCAGTCAAGTTTTTCCATTTTTCCGGTCAACTAAAAGCAATGTATTCATATTTGTCGCAAAAAGCAGATATTTATTTTAAATCATAAAGTTCATGCTAATAGCAAAAAATTGTAAAATAAATGAATTTTCAAATAAAATTATGAATCAATATTTAACTAAAATACTTGAATTTTTAATGAAAAAAATGAATTTTTAAACAATTAGATTAATTTCCAAATAATAAGCTTAATTTTCAACTAGAAAATACAATTTATAAAGAAAACACATTAATTAATATACTTACCGAGAAACCAATTTTTGTAATTCAGTTTATGATATTACCGAATAATAAAATTACCGACAGAATATTGCCGAGTTATAATATATCCAAACTAAAAAATTCCCAAATTTAAACAATTAATATTTTGAATTTAAAATAAGATTTATTGAAAAATATATATATTTCTGGGTGAAAATTGTTTTCATTTATTATCTTAAATTCAAAAAATAATTTTCTAAACTATAAACACTGAAAAGAAATTTTTTATATGATTTATTTATATTTACTTTTCGGGAATTTCATTATTCAGGAATTTTCAAACTGTGGAATTTTATAATTAGAAAATTTTATTATTTAAGAATTTTCCAATCCGGGAAGTCCCAAATTTAAACAATAAAAATTATTTTTTAAATACAACTTATTTATTAAAAATACAATGATTAAATATTTTTATCAACAAAATTATTTTTAATGTTCAAAGTTTCCAAAATTATTGATTCCAGAACTATTTTTTTCAATGATTATTTTAAATTCAAATCAATAATTTTAGAAACTTTGAACATTAAAAATAATTTTGTTGATAAAAATATTTGATCATTGTATTTTTAATAAATGAATAGTATTTATAAAATTTAATTTTAATTGTTTGAATTCGACTGAAAAATCCTGAAAAATAAAATTCTTGAATAATAAAATTTCCCAATAATAAAATTCTAAAGTTGACAAATTTTCGAATAATGAAATTCCTGAATTGGAAAATTCCAAAATAATAAAATTCCAGAACAGTTTATAATATTACGAAATTTTTAAATTCCCGAAATTAAACAATAAAATCTTTTAAAGAAATATCATTCATCTATTAAAAATAAAATGATTAAATATTATTTTTTGTCAACATTTTCAGTGATTTAAGTTTCTAAAATCATTGTTTTAATTTAAATTAATAATATGATAACAATAATTGAAAACAATATATTTCTGGATGAATTTTTTAATATTATTATTTCACATTTAAACTATAAATATAGACGGAATTAAAAAAATAGAGATATTTTGTGGCTTTTTTAACAAATATAAGTAATATTAAAAAATCATTTTTATTTTTCAAATTCGGGAGTTTTTGTATTCGGTAATATTATAAGCTGTTCGAAAATTTTACTTTTTGCGTTTTTTTTCAGTGAGACTGAAAAATCCCAAAAAATAAAATTCCAGAATAATAAAATTCAAAGTTGGAAAATTCCTGAATGATGAATTTTCCGAATTTAAACAATAAAAATGATTTTTTAATATGACTTATTAAAAATACAATCGTAAGATGTGTGCAAAAAAAAGTTTAATGTTTGAAGTTTCTCAAATTATTGTTTAAATATAAAACAACAATAATTTGAAACAATTTTCATCCAGAAATATATTTTTTTAAATTATTCTTATTTTAAATTTAAACAATTATTCTAGAAACGTTAAACATTAAAAAAAAAATTTCTTGATACACATATAGGATAATTGTATTTTCAATTAATTAATAATATTTATAAAAAACCATTTTAAATATTTAAATTCGGGAATTTTATTATTAGGATTCCTTATAATTCGGCAATTTTCTGTCGTGATATTTATTATTCGAAAATTTAAAAATTTGTTAATATTATAAACTGATCGGGAATTTTATTACTACGGAATTTTCTAATTCGAAAATTTTATTATTTGGGAATTTTCCCATTCCGGAATTTTACAGTATATACGTTCTTAAAATATTTTTATAAAAACAATGATTTTTAATGTTTAAAGTTTCAAAATTAAAATTTTTTTATTTATTTTAAATAATAATTGAAAAAAATATATTTCTGGATGAAAATTGTTTTGAATTATTTTTATTTTACATTCAAACAATAATTTTAAATACTTTTAATATTAAAAATAAATTTTGGTATGAAAATATTTTCTTATTGTATTTTTAATAAATAATTAATAATAAAAAATAATTTGGTTGGTTTAAATTTGGCAATTTTCTGGTTTGAATATTTTATAGTTCATCAATTTTTTCTTGGGAATTTTATTTTTGGTATTTTTCAGTGGGACTGAAAAATCCCGAAAAATAACATTTAAAAAAAATAATAAAAAAATATTCTCGAACTTTCTATATTTTATTATATTCTCGAATTATGAAATTCCCCAATAATAAAATTCCAGAGTTAGCAAATTCCCGAATTCAAACAATAAAAATGATTTTTTAATATTACTTATTAAACATACAATAATAAAATAAGTATAAACACTTATTTTTAATGTTTAAAAGTTTCTAAAATTATTATTTGAAGGTAAAATAACAATAGCTTGAAACAATTTTCATCCAAAAATATGTATTTTTCAATTATCCTTATTTTAAATTCAAAAAATAATTCTAGAAACTTTAATAATTAAAAATAATATCTTGGATAAAAATATTTGATCATTTTATTTTTTAAAAGTAATTCCTATTTATAAAAGACCGTTTTAATTGTTTGAATTCGGTAATTATATAATTCGTATATAATTCCAAAATTCCAAAATATTAAATTTCTCGAACAGTTTATAATATTTCCAAATTGGAAAATTTCCGAATTTAAAACAATAATAGAATATTTTTCATCAAAAAAATAATTTTTAATGTTTAAAGTTTCTAAAATTACAGCTTGAATTTAAAATAACAAAAATTAAAAAAAAAATCTTGATGAAAATTGTTTGCAATTATTGTTATTTTATATTCAAAATTTAACTGTAGAAAATTTTAGAAATATATTTGTTAAACAAATATAAGTACTATTAAAAATACTTTTTATTGTTTTATAGTTTTATTTTTGACGCAAAACATCTATTTTGATCAAAATATTTATTACCTATCTTTTTTACTGCGACCCTTCAATTTATTGCTAGTTGGAACAAGATTGTTTAAACTTGACAATTGTTTAACCTACAATTCAAACAAAAAATTCTGCAAAATAAAAAAAAATGTCCTAAAATCTCCCAACCAACTAAATTTTCCTAAAAATCTAGACACTTTTCTTTAAATTTTTGTCTTCTAAATAAATGTCTTTTAAAATTTTTCGAATTTGTCTTAATATTTTTTTAAAACAAAAAACTCTGCCTTAAAATAATTCAGATTCTGTTTTAAACATTTTCTGAAATACTGTGAAATCTTCTAGAATATTATCATAAAGATAGTTTTTCAAAATAAAAAATCATTAATCATTTATCTGGGAACCTAAAGCTTCTTTTTTCAAAATCTTCAACAATGCTCATTTTAAAAAACCTGAAATTTTTCAAAAGTTTCAAATTAACTTTGAATTGAACAAAGAAAAGAATTCTAAAACCAAAAAGACGAATTTCCCACAAATAAAGATTTTTCACTCAAAAAATAAATAAAAGTTTATGTAAATTATTGAACCTTCACACCAGAAGACAAATTTTCTTTGCAAAAATTCAATTTTCAAACAAAAAATATGACAAAAAAATATGAAATTAATTTTCGACTAAACTGATGCATTTTTATGCAAAGAAGAAGGAAATTTCAAACTAAAAAATTACTTTCTACAATAAAAAAACGCAAATTTTTAACTCAAAAATATCAAACTTAAAAAAATGGAAAAGTTACATTTTCTGTTAAAAAGTGCATTCTAAACCAAAAAAAAAAAGAAGTATTTTCCACTAAACAGTTAAATTTTCAACCAGACATACCCTTCAGCGAAGAACGATTTTTAACCAAAAAATTGCATTATCATACAAAAAAAAAGAAATTTCTTCTATAACAGATAAAGTTTTAAATCAAAAAGATAAATTTTTGACAACAAAAAAATAGTTGAATTTTCTGTTGAAAAATATTTTAGTCAAGAAATAATTTTCTACCAAAAAAATTGAATTTTCAATCCAAAAAGACAAATTTTTAACCAAAAAGGATAACTTTTTAACAAAATAGGTAAATTCTCTATCAAATAGTTGCATTTTTATCAAAAAATATAAATTTTGTACTAAAAAAGATGAATTTGTAATAAAAAACCGAAAACATTTTCAAAATTCCCTGATTTTCCATTAATTAATTTTTCAATTTAAATCATTAATATTTAAATACCAGCTTTTTAATCTTGTAATAGTTTTAAAATAGAATATTTTATAAACGGAATAAAACTGTATTTCGTACACAAATTAAAAATTTAAAAATGTATTAATTTATCTCAAACAACAAATTTCTTTTCTACTATAAAAGATGACTTTTTAACAAGATACTTGAATTTTTAACATAAAAATTGAATTGAAATTGAATTGAAATTGAATTGAAATTGAATTTTCTGTTAAAAAGTGAATTTTTAACAACAAAAAAAGTATTTTCCATTGAAAACTTAAATTTCCAACCAAGCACATGATCCTTCCACCAAAAAATACAATTTTAACAATGTATTTTAATTTTTACCCAAGTAGTTGAATTTTCAAATAAAAAAATTAATTGTCAACAAAATAATTAAACTTACAACCAAATCTTTTAAACAAATTAGTTGAATAATATAATAATAATATAATTTTCTTCGTAAAAATTGAATTTCTAATCTAAAAAAAAAACATTTTTTTACCAAAAAGGATGGCAATTTAACAAAATTGTTGAATTTCCTAACAAATAGTTGCACTTTTATAAAAAAAAGATGCAATTTCTCTTAAAGCAGGAGAATTTTTTATTACAAAAAAATTGTGTTTTAACCGAAAAAAGATTCCCATTGACTCTGCAAGATCAAAAATTAAATTTTTTAACAAAAAAATAAGTTTCTACAAAAAAAATTAAATTTTCAATCCAAAAAGACGAATTTTTTCAACAAAAATGGAAGAATTTTGAACAAAATAAGTGAGTTCTCTACCAAATAGTTTAATTTTTATCCAAGAAAGATGAAATTTGTACCATAACAGATGAATTTTCAATAAAATTCCACAAATTTTTCTTTAAAAAGTTGAACTTTCATGCAGAAAAGATTTCAGTTAATTTTCAAACACCAAAATATAAATTTAAAAAAAAGCAACATTTTTTATGATCCAAAAAAGATGAAATTTTTCTTAAAACAGATGGATTTTTAATTAAATAAAAACCAATTTAAAAAAATAGTTCTCTTTTCAACACCCAAATGTTATAGGTAATCAGTAGAACTTTTAACAAAAAAATTATGACTTTTTAACAAAATTTTTGAATATTCAAGCAAGCAGTTGCATTTTTATCAAAAAAAAAAAAAAAAAGAGTTGAATTTTCAAGAGAAGTTACATTTTTATTCAAGAAAGATGAAATTTCTCCTGAAATTTCTGACACCAAAATAAATATCTTTTTAAGAAAATTATTAAATTTTCAACCAACTAATAAAATTCATAACTAAAAGAATAATCTGCAGAAGAAGGTTGTCGGCGAATTTTTAAAACTAAAATCTGAAAATATTTCATTTTTTGTCCCATTAAAAAAAATTTTAATCTGTTCAATTTGCAACGCTTTTAATTAGAAATGTTAAAATTTCTAAACTCTTCTAATAAAATTGTCCAATTTTCATCATTTAATTAAAAAGTTTCACAAATTGAAATTGGAACGCTTTTAAGGGCATGCGACACAGTGGGATTCCTATATTACCAACCTCTTTTTTCCATTGAACAAAATTTTTTTGTGAACCATAGAACTTTTTTGGTAAATGAAAT
>NC_046658.1:133130554-133143960 GCF_010883055.1 Belonocnema kinseyi | reverse complement strand
TTGATTTACAAAAAAAGTTCTATGGTTCAAAAAAAAATTTTGTTCAATAGAAAAAAGAGGTTGGTAATGTAGGAATTCCACTGTGTCGCATGCCCTTAATAAGAAATAATAGCATTAGGAAAATTTGTATTTCAACACTTTTCCGCAAGAGGCGCTACGAACGATGTCAACTAACAAAATTCGAATTTTAGGCGCTAAAATTTGAACTTGAATGATATTTACCTGAGAGTGATAATTCCTTTCATTTTGAGGCATCGAGCCTCTAATTGGCGAGTAGCATTGGGAATTCCTACAGATGGGGGCTTCCCCGGTTCGATTAGAGGGGCCGCCATATCCAGGGGAATTCCTCGGTTGGGGATCACCATGATAACTAGAGTTGGAATTTCTCGTAGGTTCGGCATACTTGTAGGATTGTGAGCTCTCCTGACGAAACTGACCTTGCTGATTGCTGCTATCAATCTGACTCTGACGGTATGCCTGATTTGTCGTCGTGTTATCAGCCAAAGAGCCTCTATGATAAGGATGTGGCTCCGGTGGTAGCCTGATAGGCGGCGATTCGCTGTGATAAGGCAAACTCGATCTCGGCGAGTGTTGCTGCTGCTGTTGTTGCTGCTGATCGGCCTGGTAACTATAGTTTCTGTTTGTTTTGGGGTCATCCACAAATAGAGCAGCAATGTGCCGTTGAAAGTTTCATTTTGAAACTTTCACTTTGAAACTTTCAAAATGGGAAATTTATGATCAATGAAATTTAAACGAAACTTATGAAATTTATAGAAATTCAACTTCCGAAGTTATGTTGGCACTTTAGAGAATTTTTTTAGGATTGCTAACAGATATAAATTTTATTTAATTGTTCGGTTACATATAGTGCGTAAATACATTGATATTTTACATATTTAAGTAAAAAATGGACATAGGACATTGCAGACAATTAGAAGCCAAATAATAAGTTTCTTGATCTCAAAAAATTGAATTATTTATTTTTAAATGTAAATAATTCACATGAATATATATATATATATTGCTTGAATTGAATAATAAGAATAAATTCAATTCCCACTTATTTTTTCCCATTTTTAATTTAGCTTAGTTTATTAACAGCAAGAAACTGCAGTTAGAAAATAAAAATAAAATTATGTATAAAATATAAATAAGTTCCACCTACGAAATTTATAAAATGTATTGAATTGAATTATTATCACTCATGATCAACATTTCAAATTTTTGCGCTTTTATTGTTATCTCAGGTATCTGTATGTTAGGTTATGTTAGTTCTGCCTCTATTTTATGACTCAGTTTATTTGATATTAAAACAGTTTTGAAATTAAAAAAAAAATAAAGTGCAGTTCTTATAATTTAAAAAACTTATTTTAAATGTAAATAAGGCATTTTCCATCGATAATTATTATAAATATAGCTAAAAATGCTAAAGTTTCAAAAGTTTCACTGAATTTGAAACTTTTCATTGAAACTTTCAGAAGAAAGTTTTAAAAAGTATAAATTTCTGAAACGGCACATTGCTAAAATGGACTTCTGAGCCGGTTATATTACTTTGAGAACGGTAAAGAGAATGAGAATATTACCGAGAATATAACCGAGAAATAAATTCTCTGGGAATTTATAAGAATCTCAGAATTTATTTTAAGGGCATGTGACACAGCTAAATTCCTATATTACCGACCACAGTTTTTCAGTACACCGAATTTTTTTTTGAACCTAAGAACTTTTTTTGTAAATAAAATGTCGAGCTGAAACTTTGGGAAATGTATTAGAGTACAATAAAGTACGTTTAGGTACTGCATTTTGGTAGGAACTTCACTGAGAATTATTTCATCTTTTTTCTGAACGTTCTAACTTTCTTTATACATAAATTATCGGTCTCAAACTTTGAGAAATGCCAGAGCCGAAAGAAAACTACGTTTAAGTACAAAGCTTAATAATAAAAGATGTAAAAAAATATATTTTAACAATCAATTCCAACGGCATCAGCCGGTAACGTTGTACACGAAAATAAGAAACCTCTAGAGCCTTGCCTAGTGGCCGCCAGGTTTCGTATTTTCGTGTACAACGTTACCGGCTGATGCCGTTAGAATTGATTGTTGAAATATATTTTTTTACATCTTTTATTATTAAGTTTTGTACTTAAACGTAGTTTTCTTTCGGCTCTTGCATTTCTCAAAGTTTGAGACCGATATTTTATGTATAAAAAAAGTTCGAACGTTTAAAAAATGTTGAGGTTCAGAAAAAAGATAAAATAATTTTCAGTGAAGTTCCTACCAAATGCAGTACCTAAACGTTCTTTATTGTACTCTAATAAATCTTCCAAAGTTTCAGCTCGATATCTTATTTACAAAAAAAGTTCTTAGGTTCAAAAAAACATTGAGTGAACCGAAAAAGTGAGGTCGGTAATATAGGTATTTAGCTGTGTCACATGCCCTTAATAGAAAATTAAATTTTTTCGTTAAATTTCGGTTGAAAATTCTACTCTTTTTTCTAAGTTTGTCTTTTTTATTTTTAAGCTTACCTGCTTTAGCAGAAATTAATTATTGTTTTATTAAAAATGCAACTGTTTGGTTAGAAATTAAGCTATTATATATTTTTTTTTTGAAAATTTAACTATTTCGTAGAAAATTTACTTTTTCTTTAAGTTTATATTTTGGTGTTGCAAAATGAACTGAAACATTTTCTGGATGAATGTACCACTGTTTAAGTGGTGTTTTGTTAAAAAATCATCCTTTTTGGTTAAACAAATTCATCTTTTTGGATTGAAAATTCAATTTTTTTCGTAGAACCTTATTTTTTTGTTAGAAAAATTCAATTCTTGATGTTTCAGAGTTAACTGGAATCTTTTTTGTATGAAAACTCAACTTTTTTTGTAATAAAAAATTCGTCTACTTCAAGATAAATTTAATATTTTTTGATAAAATGCAACTATTTGCTAAAGAATTCCACGATTTTGTTAAAAAGTCATCCTTATTGGTTAAAAATTCGTCTCTTTGAATTGAAAATTCAATTTTTCTCAATTTTTCATAGCTTGATTGTGAAAACTCGACAAAATCGTTTTTAACTAAAAATTCAGCTATTTTTTTGATTTAAAACTTCATCTGTTATAGAAGAAATTTCATTTTTTGTATGGAAATGCAACTTTTTGGTTCAAAATTATTATTTTAAGTTTAAAATTTTATCTCGATGGTTGAAAGTTTAATTATTTTGTTGAAAATTAATCTTTTTAATTTAAAATTAAACTACTTTGGTCAAAGTTAAACTACATTGTGAATTTTTTTTATTGAAGGCTTATGTCTGCTTGAAAATTTTACTATTTAGTGGAAAATATTTTTTTTTTTAGAATTCATTTTTTAACAGAAAATGTAACTTTTCCATTTTTTTCAGATTGATGTTTTTTAGTTAGAAAATTCGCGTTTTTTGTTGTTTGCAGAAACTAATTTGTCTTTTTGGTTTTAAAATACTTTTTTTGTTGCTGTTGTATAAATTTAATTCTTTTTTGATTAACATATCAACGATGACAATTTTTCGCCGGAAATTTTTATTTTTGAGTTGAATATTCAACTATTTTGTTAAAAATTCCAGTATTTTATTAAAGAGTTTTTTTTGAAATAAATGAATACATTTGAAAATTTTAAATTTGTATATACAACACTGTTTTATTCCTATTATAAAATGATCTATAACGTTGATATAACCTGAAGAATAAAAATATTGAGAAAATTATAAATTCTTAAATTTTCTTTAATTATTTTAAATTCTCTGAAATTCTGTCATATTCTCGGTTATATAACCGAGAATATAATTTAATTTAAAAAAAAAAAGTTTTTTCTACGTTAAAAGATAACTCTTTAACAAAATACCGGAATTTTCAACCAAATAATTGCATTTTTAACATAATAGTTGAATATTCAACCCAACAACACAAATTTCCAACGAAAAAATGTCATAGTTTATATTTTAATAATCAAAGAATGAAATTTATACAACAAAGAAAAAAAACTGATGCATTTTTACGCACGAAAAAATGAAATTTCAAACTAAAAAATCATTTTTTACAAACAAAAAAACGCGAATTTTTAACTAAAAATATCAATCTTAAAAAATGGAAAAGTTCCATTTTTTGTTAAAAAATGAATTCTAAACAAAACAAAAAAAGAATTATTTTCCACTAAACAGTTAAATTAACAATCAGGAATAAGCCTCTAATAACAAAAAACTTCACAATGCAGTTTAACTTTGACCCAAGTAGTTGAATTTTTAATTAAAAAAGATTAATTTATAAGAAGATAATTAAACTTTTAACCAAAGACATAAATTATCAACTTAAAATATAAATATTTAACAAAAAAAGTGATTTCTCAAGAAAGCGATTCAACCAAATGTTTTAAACAAATGAGTTTAATTATCAAGCAAATTAGAACGATTTTTAACCAAAAAGTTGCACTTTCATACAAAAAATGAAATTTCTTCTATAACAGATGAAGTTTTGAATAAAAAAAATAGTTGAATTTTCTGTAGAAAAAAATTTTAGCCGAGTTTTCACAATCAAACTATGAATTTTTTAACAAGATATAATTTTCTACCAAAAAAATTGAACTTTCAATCCAAAAACACAAATTTTTAACCAAAAAGGATGACTTTTTAACAAAGTTGTTGAATTCTCTAGCAAATAGTTGCATTATTATAAAAAAATGTGAAATTTATCTTAAAGCACAATTTTTTATTAACAAAAAAGTTGAGTTTTCATACAAAAAAGATTCCAGTTAACTCAGTAACATCAAAAATTGAATGTTTGTAACAAAAAAATAAGTTTCTACAAAGAAAATTGAATTTTGAATCCAAAAAGATGAATTTTTTCAACAACAAAGGATGAATTTTGAACAACAAAATCCAGAAAATATTTCAGTTCATTTTTCAACACCAAAATATAAATTTTAAACAAAAAGTAAATTTTCCACGAAATAGTATAATAGCTTAATTTCTAACCAGACAGTTGCATTAAAAAAAAAAAGATAAAATTTCTGCTAAAGCAGGTAAACTTTAAGATAAAAAAAAAAAAAACTTTCAAAAACAGAGTTGCATTTTCAACCGAAAAGTTAAAGAAAAAATGCAATTTTCTATTAATTAAAATAAATTGAACGAACTCCACGTTATCAAATAGTTAATTTTTCAAATAAAAAAGATGAATAGTCTGCATTTTTAAACCATAAAATTTCAATTTTTAACCAAAAAATTAGATAGATGAATTTCTACTGAGAAACATTAATTTTCAATTAAAAAAATAACGATAAAAACGAATTTTCTGCAAAAAAGTTGAATTTCATAACAAATTTTTTATTTTCAACAAAACAGTTTAATCCTTAACTAAAATAGATAGATCTTCAATTAAGGAGTTGCATTTTTAACCAAAAAGAGATGAAACTTCTACCAAAAAGTGAATTTTCTACCTAGAAAAAATGTTCAGTCAAGAATGAAAAATAATGTTAAGCAAATTGTTCAATTCTCAACAAAACGGATGAATGTTAATCAACAAATTTTATAGTTGATATTTCCACTACCAAACTTTAATAAAAAATAAAAAAAAATAGTTATATTTGACCAAACAGTATATATTTTCAACATAAATAGATTTTGACAAAAAAAAGTTGATTTTATACCAAAAAAACGACCCATTTTCAACAAAATAACATAATTTTTTAACCAAAATGTTGATTTTTTAACCAAAAATGGAGTAGATACATTTTTATTGAGAATGAATTTTTAATAAAAACAAAAACGAATTTTCTACAAAACAGTCTAATTTTATACCAATTTGTTGAATTTTCAAGCCAAAAAGCTTAATTCTCTATCAAACAATTTAATTTTAAAAACAAAAACATGAAGTAACAAAAAAAAAGTTAATTTACAATTACCCAGTTAACTTTTTTAACAAAATATTTGAATTTGTAGTTTAAAAAACTTGTTTACAACAAAACGAAATGTTAATTAAATTTTTTAACAAAAAAAAAACGAACATTCAACGAAAATTATGAATCTTCAACGAAAAAAAATGAAATTTAAAAAAATTCGTTCAACTTTCAAAAAAGGAATGGTGTTTTTAATGAATAATGTTTTTGGTTCAAAATTCTACTTTTTGGTTACAAATTCTACTATTTAGTTAAAAATTCAACTATTTTATTGAAAATTAAAGTCTTTTGTTAAGTTTTTGTACGAAAAATTATATTGTTTGGAAGAAAATTCTTTTTTTTTTGAAAAGTTTATTATTGTATTTTTGTTTAATAAATAATCTCTTTTACTTACACAAACATACTGTTTGTGAAAATCAACGATTTTTTTGAAAAAGTCATCGTTTTTGTTCGAAAATTTATACTTTTTTTAAAAAGTCACCTTTTTTTTTGTTTAAAATGAACCTCTTGGTTCAAAAAATCTATTTCGATTGAAAGTTAGTTCTTTTTATCAAAAACAAAACAAACAAAAAAAGTATTATATTTCTTTTTCAGAATTAATCTGAATTCAACTATTTTGTTAAAAGTCAATTTTTTTGTCAAATATTGATACTTTTTGAATTAAAAATTCATCTCTTGGTTAAAAATTCTACTATTTGGTTGAAAATTTAACTGTTTTGTTTAAAAGTAATCTTCTTTGGTTAAAAGTGGATCCTGTTTGATTGAAAGCTAATTATTTTTACTTGTAAAAAATATATTTTTATTTTTTAATTAATCTAAATTCAACTATTTTATTAAAAAGTAATCTTTTTTTTATCAAAATTTCAACTGATTTATTAAACACTTGTACTTTTGGACAGAAAATCAATCCCTTTGGTGTAAAAATCCTCATTTGTTAGAAAAGTCATATTTTTTAGTTGAAAATTTGTCTTCCTTGCTTCAAAATGAAACTGGCTTGTAAAATATTCATCTTTTCAAATTAAAAAATTAAGATTATGTTTGAAAATGCAACTCTTCCTGGTTGAAGTTTAATCTTTTTTGTTTGAAAATTCGATCATTTGGTTCAAGATTCGTCGATTAGGAAAGTGTATTAAAAACTGTGCTTGGTATGCAAGTTGTAATTTTGAATAAAATTCTACTTTTTCAACTGAAAAATATGACAAAAGATGAGAAACCCCAAAATAGGAATAAAAGAATTATAAATATAAGTTGCATATTTTCAGGATTGTCACAGCCTAATTCATTTGAAAAACTTAAAAAGTTCTGCTGAATTAAAAATAATTCACAATGACTATGGTATTTTATAAAAAGGCATAAAAATGACAAAAAGAACTTTATCAAAACCTTAAAAACTAAAAATGTCCATCTTCAAATTCAGAAAAATTTGAATACAACAATTTTCTTCCTTTTTAAAATAGAATTGTAAAATTCAAACGTTTTTTTATTCAATAATTTCACCTGAAGATTAAAAATGTTTTCTTGACGAATTTTTAGTTTTCTCTGAAAATTAATATTTAAAGAACAATATTCTAATCTTGGAACATTTTTAATATAGAATCTTTTATAAAGGGGAAAAAAGATTTTAAATTCACATTTATAAATTATTTCTCAGTCAAGAAAGAAAAAAAAGTTCATCCAAATGGTTGAACTTTCATTTTGAAAGGCGAATTTTCTCTAAAATTTCAGCCCATGAACATTAGTTTTTCCACGAAAAAAAAAATTTCAATTAAAAAATATCAATTTCAAACAAAAAATGTTAACTACTAATTTTAAACAAAGAAAAAAAGACTTTCCAAAAAAATAGTTCAATTTTAAACCAATGAGATGAACCTTCAACAAAAAAATAAGTTGTTAACAAAGTAGTTCAACTTTTACCCAAATAGTTGAATTTTCAATGGAAAAATATCAAATTTCAACAAAATAGTTCAATTTTCAACCAAAGAGATGAATTTTCATTTAAAATTAATTTTAGATTTTTTACAAAAAAAAGAGACATGTTCAACAACAAAAAATACATTAATTTTCAACAAAATAGTTAAATTTTCAAGTAAAGAAGAAATTTTTCCATTAAAACACGAAATAGCTAAATTTACAGTTAAAAAATTAATTAAAAATAAAGATGAATGCAACCCTAACGACTCATTTTCTACCAAAAAAGACGCATTTTCAAACAAAGAAAATAGTTCTACACTTAAAATTAAAAAAAACAAATTTAAATGACCAATAATCAATTATCAACAAATTAGTGTTCATTCTCAGCCAAAAAGGATGAAATTTGTACGACCACAGATTAATTTTGAAAAGATGTGTGGAATTTTCATGTTAAAAAGTCGAATTTCCTATAAAACAGTTGAATTTTTAACTAAAAAGTTAGTTTTGTGGAACTGTTTGTATCTAAATTAATCTGGTTTATTAAAAATCGAATAATAATAAATAATAATTTTATAATTGGTGATTATTAATATAATATATAATGAAATATAATATTAAATAATAATATATAATCTTACTGAAAAATTTAACTATTTGTTTAAAAAATTATCTTTTGTTGAAAATGCAACTATTTTGTAGGAAATTTTGTTTTTGCTGAAATTAATTTTTGTAGTAACAGTGTAAATGTCCACTTTCGATTAAAAATTTATATTTGGATTGAAAATTGATGTTTTCTAGTTAAAAATCCATGTATTTTCTGAAAAAATTCTCCTTTTTTGGTCGAAAATTACCCATCTTGGTAAAAAATTAAACTATTTTTAAGAAAATCACCTTTTTTATCCAAAATTCATATTTTTGGTTGAAATTGAAGCATTTGATTAAAAATTTCACTATTTGGTTTAAAATTGGACTTTTTTTTATGACAATTCGTGTTTCTTTATTGAAAAATAATAATTTTAATCTGAAAATTTAGTTTTCTATTTTTAGAAAACTAATCTTCTAGGTTAAAAAATCAAATTTTAGGTTGAACTCTTGCTGAAAATTCATTTTTTAGGATTCATTAGTTTAGTTCAATATTCATCTTATTTGTAGAAAATTCGTTTTCTCAAATCGTTTTTTGTTCACTTTTTAGTATTTAAAGCACAGAACCATTAAATTAAAAAAAAAATTTATTTATAAAATAAAAAAGTTTTTTATTAAAAATGTTCTACTTCAAAGGCTTTTAATTTTTAATTGTTCAAGCCTTGACAGTATTTTAAAATTGTTTAAATTAAAATTGTTTAAATCTAAAAATTTGTAAAAATTCAGGTAAAAAAATAAATTCACTGTAAAAAAAATATCCTGTTCCAGCTAGAAATTTTTCTTTGGAAAAATTTTCTGTTGCAATTCAGAATTTTGTTCTTTTTCGATTTTTTTGAGAATTATTCTTATTCTATATAAATTCCAATTCCAACTTTAAATTTGTAAGAAAATTAGTTTATTAAATTAAAAAATTAGATATTTCTAACAATTAAGTAGCTGTTCTTTTGCTTAATCAAAAAAATTCAAATTGCATGGTTTAAAAATAAAATATATTAGAGGGAAATTATATTTGATATTTAAAAAAGCCTTAATTATAAATATATTATTTTGAAATTAAAAATAGTTTATAAAGTTTGAATCGGACGTTTACATTTGTTTAACTAATCTGACTTTCCAATTGAAACAATTTAATTTATAACGTGAAAATCTAGACATTATAAACTTGTGATCAGATTCCGAATCAATTATTATTTACTTTTTAAATCTTAAAGTAAAATTCAGTTTAAAAAATCATTAATTTATTTATATTCACAGTTGATCAACTAGAAATGTTCTTTAGCAAAAATCTTCGAATTTAAGCGTTTCTAATTTTAAATTATTTGAGACTTTAGAACTGCGTTTTAAAATTTTTATATTGATATTTACGTTTAAAAATCTAAAATGGAACTTTTTAAAGTGAAACGTTTTCTAATTACGCATTCTAAACTGAATGATATCATCATTGAAAAATATCAAAATTAAACTGATTATTTTAAAAAATGGTTAATATAAAAGTGGGAGGGATTTTTTCCCTAAAAATTTGTAAAAATCCCGGTCGACAAAATTAATTCCTGGTCATTTCCCGGTTTATCGACCACCCTGTATTTACTTTTGAAATCTTAAAGTACAATTCAATTTGAAAAATAATTAATTAATTTATATTCACAGTTGATCAACTAAAAATGATTTTGATCAAAAATCTTAGATCTTAAACACTTATAATTGTTAATTTAAGGGACTCTATTCTCAACATTTTTACATTTAAAGTTATAAACAATAAACAACAAATTAAAGAATTCAAATTGGAACTCTTGAATTTTAAACTTTTAAAATTAAAGTTTAAAAGTTTTTAAATTAAAAAATGTTGTATTCAAATGTTCAGTGACTTACACTGAATTAAAGAATCAATCAATTAACTTAAAAATATTTCAAAATTATATTATTAAGTCAATTTAGGCTAGAAACATTAAAAATTGAAATTTTTAAAAAATTAAGGTTGTATGCAAATCCCATCCCCGTACAATCATTTTTAAACATTTTCAGAACTTCTACAGAACTTTTAAAATTAACTGAATTTGTCTGAGAAAATCCTTGTAATATGCGTGTACCGACAAAATTCGACTATCGAAAATTCGAAATTCCGGTGCAAATACCCACAACCTAATTTAAAACAAAATGTAGATTTTTCAGATTTCAAACAAAAAATTTAGAAGCTTTTTAAGAATTGTGAAAGTCGACTATAGAATAAAAAGATTTTCTTAATATTTCAAGAAAAATTGAAAATGATTTTTCATTTTGAAAAATTATTTTAACACAATATTCAACAACAATTTCGCTTACAAAATAAACATTGTTTTAAATAGAACAATACAAATTTTAACGTTTAATGTTTAAAAGTTTTCGAAATTTTAACAATTCAAAGCTTTCTATGTCAAATATTGCTAAATAATCAATAATTGATCTTTTTCTTAATTAAACATGAAATTTTCAAAATAAAGAAAATTAAAAAATCAATGAATGAACTTTAAAATTTTCAAAATTATATAATTTTAAGGAATTTTAAGCTATAAACAACAAATATTTAAAAATTGAAAAAAATTTTTAATGAAAACTTCTTTAATTAGAAATTCAATTATTTTCTTTTTAAATAGTTTAAACATTCGTTGATAGCTTCAAATTTTATTTCAAAATCTTGAAAAATCTAGAAGTTGTTTCAAATTGATTTTTAATTAAAAATTATTTTGGAAATTTTTTCAGAACTTCTAAATATCTGTCAAAATTAATTGAATTTTTTTCTACAATTTTCATAAAATCCTGCAAGTTAAAAAAAATTTGTTTACAATTTGTATGTATAAATAAAACTTTTTATTTTGAAAAATCATTTTAAGAGAATATTTTTAAAAAATTTCAAAGGTTTAAACAAATTTTTCAAAAAATATTACAGAAGATTTAAAAAACGAATGTTCAATGAAAACAGTTGAATTTTCAATAAAATTTTTTTGTTACTAAAAAACATAAATCGTCAACCGAAACTTAAATAATTAAATTTTAATTCGGAAAACAAATGTTCAAACAAATACATGAATTTTTAACTAAAATTATGGAATATTCAACTAGAATATATAATTTTAATTAAAAAAAAAAAAAAGATTTCAACCATAAAGGAAACAAATCTTCAACAAAATAGTTAAATTTTCGTTAAAAAATTCCTTTTCATCGAAAGAAAATACAAGTTTTCAATCAAATACCTCATTTTTTAACTAAAGAAATAAATTTTCAATTAAAATGATGAAAAATAAAATATAAAATAAATGTTTAACAAAAGAGATTAACTTTCAAGCAAGTAATTTTATTTGCAATTAAAAATATATATTTTCAACTAAAATGATAAATATTTAACTGAAATAATTAAATTTGCAACCGAAAAGAAGAATTTTTAAACAAGGGGGTTAACATTCCATAATATATTCCGTTAATATTCTAATTCTTTATAATAAAAAACAAGGATTTTGAGTAAAATCGTTAAATTTTCTACTGTAATAGTTAAATTGTTAGTTAAAATATTGATTTTCAACAACTAGGAAAGATCAATTTCCAACGAAAAATGGAATAGTTCAGATTTCAGTTGAAGAAATTAATTTTTAACCATACTGATGAATTTTCAACTAGAATATTTGAATTTTATACCAATAAAAAAAGTGATTTTTTAATCAAAAATATTAATTTTCTACCAAAAAAATAGAATTTTCATTTAAAAAGATCAATTTTCAAACAACATTCCGGGTGGCCGTTTTAATCGACGAAAAAAATTCCCGGTCATTTCCCGGTCAATGAAATTTAAAAACACATTCAATATAAAAAAATATAAACCCACGTTATCATTTGCAATTCTCCCAATTAAAAAATCAATCAAGGAACTTTAAAAATTTTTAAATTATATAATTTTCAGGAATTTTAAGCTAGAAACATCAAATATGGAAAAAATGAAAAAATATTAACTGAATACTTCTTAAATATGTACTTGAAGTTACGAACGTTCATATGAACGAAATTAAAGATTTTTTTCCCCGAATTTTTTTTTGCCTAAATTATTTAGGATGACAAAAAATGATATTCCATCGGAAGAAGTTTTCGAAATTTTTATTTTTTGAGGGCTTGAATACCCTTACAAATCACCCATTATTCAAACCTGCCAAACACAATTTTGATTGTCGATGTTTGAAAATATAAAAACGTCAAAAATTCTCTTTTTTTATCTCACTAATTATAGAGGGAGTCAGAAAGTTCGACAAGACCCCTAAAAACCACCCTTAATATATCCACACCTAAAATGTTAAAAATGACAATTTTGATTGTCGATATTTGAAAATATATAAACGTCAAAAATTCTCTTTTTTTATCTCACTAATTATAGAGGGAGTGAGAACGTTCGGCAAGACCCCTAAAAACCACCCTTAAAATAACCACACCTAAAATGTTAGAAATGACCATTTTGATTGTCGATATTTGAAAATATAAAAACGTGAAAAATTATCTTTTTTCCGCTAACTAATTATAGAGTGAGTGAGAAACTTCGGCAAGACCCCTAAAAACCACCCTTAAAATAACCACACCTAAAATGTTAAAAATGAAAATTTCGATTGTCGATATTTGAAAATATAAAAACGTGAAAAATTCTCTTTTTTTATCATCATAATTATAGAGGGAGTGAGAAAGTTCGGCAAGACCCCTAAAAACCACCCTTAATATATCCACACCTAAAATGTTAAAAATGACAATTTTGATTGTCGATATTTGAAAATATATAAACGTCAAAAATTCTCTTTTTTTATCTCACTAATTATAGAGGGAGAGAGAACGTTCGGCAAGACCCCTAAAAACCACCCTTAAAATAACCACACCTAAAATGTTAAAAATGAAAATTTCGATTGTCGATATTTGAAAATATAAAAACGTGAAAAA
>NC_046658.1:133116071-133130454 GCF_010883055.1 Belonocnema kinseyi | reverse complement strand
TCTATAATTATTGAATTAAAAAAAGAGAATTTTGGACGTCTTTATATTTTCAAATATCGACAATCAAACTTGCATTAGGCAGGTCTAAATAATGGGTGATGTCTAAGGGTAGGTAACCCCTTAAAAAAATTTTTATTCGACAATTCTTTCCGACAGAATATTTTTTTTGCCGTCCTAATTGATTTAGGAAAAAAAAATTGAAAAATAATTTTTTTTAATTTCGTTCAAATGAACGTTCGTAACTTCAAGTACATTTCTTAAATTAGAAATCCAATTATTTTCTTTTAAATAGTTTAAACATCCTTGGAAAGCTTTAAAATTCGATTTCAAAATCTTAAGAAATCTAGAAGTTGTTTTAAATTAAAAATTATTTCGGAAATTTTTTCAGAATTTCTAAATATCTGTCAAAATTAATTGAATTTTTTTTTTACAATTTTCAGAAATTCCTGCAAAATTTATAAAGTTTCTTTTGAATTTGGACGCATAAATGAAAAGCTTCAAAAGAATAAAAACATTTTCTTAAGATTCCTAGGAAAATTAAAAATAATAATTTTTCATTATGAAAAATAATTTTGAAAGAATATTTAAAAAGTTTTTCAAATATTTAAACAAAATTTTCAAACAAGATTCTGGAAGATTTTAAGAAAACTATCTAAAATTTGCATGATAATTTTTAATCTTTTTAAAACTCCTAAATATCTCTTAAAATTACTCAAATTTTTTTCTACAAATGCTCATAAAATGCTCAGTTAATCTGGCATTTCTGCCAGATTATACATCAAAATTAAAAAATTTCACTTACAAATTAAGTAATTTTTCAAATACAGCAATTAAAATTGTAACGTTCAAAGTTTAAAGGCTCTTCGAAATTTTAACGATCTCAGGTTTTCTATGTCAAACAATTCAGTTAAAGATTCTTTACTTTTAAATATTTGGTTTCAATTTGGTTGTCTCAAATAAAAATTCAGATACTGATAATTATTCAATAATTAATCTCTTTTTTTTAAATAAAAATTTCAAATTGAATGAATTAAAAATTGAATATTTTGGACTCAAACAATATTTTAAATTTAATAAAATCCTATAATTAAGAATATATTATTATAGTTATTTTTAAGTTGTAAATAGTTTATAAACTTTCAATCACAAATTCACATTTTTTTAATGACTAAAACTTTCAAATTGAAACCGTTTAAGTTTTAACGTTAAAATCTGAACATTGTTTAATTTTGAACTGTTTAAAATCGTTTTTGTTCACTTTTTTTTGCTTGAAGTACAGATAAATTTTAAAAAATCATTTATTTATTAAATAAAAATGTTTTTATCCAAAATTGTCAAAAACAAAGGCTTTTATTTTTTATATGTTCAAGTCTTTGAGAAAGCATTTAAAAATTCTTTAAATTAGTAACGTAAGCTTAAAAATAGCATAATTGAAAAACATAACAATTTAACTAATTATTTAAAAACTGTTTAAATCGAACGTAAACAGATTTTTCCGGTTTCCCGGCCCAGCGGCCACCCTGAATATTTTTAATTTAATAAAAGCCATTAATTCCGAATATATTATTAAGTTATTTTTAAGTTGAAAATAGTTTAAATTTTAAGAAATTTGAAATTAGATTAAAATCCAAATTAAAAATCCTATTATATTATTATTATTATTATAAAATCCAATTTCTCATTTTTCTTTCCTCTTTTTTATTTTTGTCCGAAAATAATAATTTTTTTCCAGATTACAATAGAAGTTTTTGGTTTGTTCGTTTTGGTCTAAATTTTGTCGTTGGATTTTTTTTTAACATGACTTTGAAAATAGTTTATAAAATTTCACATTTTTAATGACTAATACTTTCGAATTAAAGTAGTAAAAATTTGGTAATTTTGAAACTTTGAACGAATTTAGAATCGTTTCATCAAATAAATTATTGTTTATTTTTTAATACGTAAATTACAGATCCATTAAAAAAATTATTTATTTACATTTTTAATTGGTAAAATAATACTTTTTTTTATCAACAATTTTCAACTTCAATACTGCATTTAAAATTCTTTAAATTAAACATACACGCTTAAAAATAAGACTTTAAATTGAAGAATTGAAAAAGGTTACAATTCGACTAATTATTTAAAAAACTGTTGAACTCGAACTTGGACAGATAATTGTTCAAGTCTTTAAAATTGCATTAAAAAATTCTTTTAATTCAAATGTACGCTTAAAAATAAAAAATGTATTCTAAACTGAATATTATAATTGAGAAATACCACAATTAAACTAATTATTTAAAAAACGTTAAAAATAAAAGTTTAAGAGATTTTTTTCGGCTAAAAATTTGTAAAGTTCCCGGTGAAAAGAATAAATTCACGATCATTTCTCAGTTATCCGGTTTATGGATGACCTCTGCGAGAAGGACCACCCTAGTGTACACAATAGGAGACGAGTTTGAAAACAAAAACAAAGGACCTTACGTAATTTGTTGATGACCCCGCTGGAGCTCAGAAGGTGGAACGTAGGCATTTCTGCCAGACTGGCTATCAACGAAAGACGAGTTACTCCCCGGCAAATACCTCAAGCAGGGCGGATTTTCGGAGCAAGAACGTTGCAAACTGGAACCGTCGTAACTTGGTCCTCGAGCTCTCTGCTGATAGGAAGAGCCCAGTCCTTGGGTATTTCTCTGCCCTTGGGATTTCCCCGTCATAACAACATAGTCCCCGCCATTGATATTTGCCGGGTAATAATTCGGGGGAATCTGAGGACCCGGACGATTGGAATCTTGAAAGTGGACTTCCTGGATGTTTTCGTAGACCGGAGGAGCCTCGTAGGGAGGGAGTTCCTTCGCGGGGGAGGAGGAATGGTAACGATTTCCTGCCGGCACCTGGGGCTGGGCCTTCCTGAAGCCTCCGTCGTACGATTCGGCGAGGGAACCTCGGGGACTGTTCCGAGGACTCTTTCTCGATTCGACGGGATGGTAATAGGGAGGATAGGTTTGAGGTTGCTGAGGGTAGTAGTCGATGTTTTCGTAGACCGGAGCTTGATTTGGACGAGTCTGGACATGATTCTCGAGGGGTTTCGGAACAGCGAATCTAGCCATGTTGTCACGTTCGTACATCTTGTAGTCGGCAGGACAGGTGTCAGTGGACTCGACGAAACTCTTCGAGGCTGAGGATCTTGGGACTTGAGCCTCGGGTCGAGACCCCAAACGTCCGCTAGTGTCATTCTCGAGTGTCAGATAACCTAGCTTTTGGGCGTAAGTATCCGTTGAGTCACACATTTTTAATCGCGAATCGGTTTTCGAATTAGAGACGAGTTTCGGAAATGAGAGCGCGAAAGGAGGGAGGTATTTGTGACACTCTCATCGTGAGATAATCGTGACTCACCGCGATTAGTAATCAGACTTGAGATTTTGCTCGCTCAGAGTGAGACCAGTCAAAGACACACCATTATCTGTGGATCACTTTTGAATGCTTTTGGCTCGATTTCCATCCGGAGATGGATAAACACGCGCAGAATCTTAGTCGTGTCCCGGATAGTTTTTTCCCGATTTCGGATACGCCCACAATTTTGGCACTTGGAACTTGCAAGTTTACGCTCGGGCGGTGAATTCGAAGATCGAGGAGACACTCGCGAAGCAGAACGATTCTCAAAATTACCACCTGTAACCGACCACACTAGTTCACCTCTTCCGTCTTTGCCAAACCCGTGTAGAAAACTAGAAACCTGCGATGTTTTTCGTTTGGGGTTATGACGAGTTGTAGTTCCTCCAGCTACTTACAGAGGCGCCACTTGTCAAGGGCTTTTGTCGGGACATTTTTTACCGACATTCAATAAAGTAGGGTCTGTACTAAATAATTTATAGTTACAGTTATAAATTCAAATATTCAGAAGAAATTGTATCTGTTGGAATAAAATTACTGTATTTTTACAAGGGAGAGGAATTTTTAAACAAATAGTGGATTTTTCAAAGAATAAAAAAAATGGTGAAATCTTCAACCAAGAACATGCATTTTTAACGAAACGGTAAAAATTCCATTTAAAAGATGAATTTTCAACAAAGAAAATTTAGTTTCCTCACGAAAAAGAAGGAATTTTTTTATTTTACAGAGAATATTTTAAATTTCAACCAAAGAAATAACTGTTTAGTTTAAATAATGAATCTTTGACCGAAAACATAAATTTGCAAATTAAATAGTTTAATTTTCAACCAAAAACATAAATTCTCAACCAGAGAGATTCCTTTTCCACAAAAAAAATTATAAACAACGAATGACAATAAAATAATTTAATTTTCAACCTAAAAAATAACTTTTTGTACCAAAATAATAAATTTTCAACTAACAAAAAAGGACTTTTGACCAAAAAATTTAATTTCCACACCAAAAAAATGGATTTTCAACGAATTGTTCAATTTTTAACCAATAAAATAACTTTTTAGTTTAAATAATGAATCTTTTACCGAAAACATTAATTTGCAAATTAAATAGTTCAATTTTCAACCAAAAACATAAATTCTCAACCAGAGAGATTCCTTTTCCACACAAAAAATAAAATAAACAACGAATGACAATAAAATAATTTAATTTTCAACCTAAAAAATAAAATTTTTTACTAAAATAATAAATCTTTAGCTATAAAAAAAGAAATTTTGGCTAAAAAATTTAATTTCCACACAACAAAAATAAATTTTCAACACAAAAAATGATTTTTCAACGATTTGTTCAATTTTTAACCAATGAAATAACTTTTTAGTTTAAATAATTAATCTTTTGCCGAAAACATAAATTTGAAAGTAAATAGTTCAATTTTCAACCAAAAACAGAAATTCTCAACCAGAGAGAATACGTTTCCACAAAAAAAAAATAAAATAAACAATGAATTACAAAAAAATCATTCAATTTGTAACCTAAAAAAGAAATTTTTTCACTAAAATAATAAATCTTCAAATAAAAAAAGAACTTTCGAATAAACAATTAAATTTCCACACGACAAAAACAAATTTTCAACACAAAAAGTGAATTTTCAACAAATTGTCAATTTTTAACCAATGCAATAAATTTTAAATAATATAATAAATCTTCAACTGAAAACATGAATTTTTAATTAACCAGTTGAATTTTCCCTAAAAAGACAAATTTTCAAAAAAATTCATTTTCAACAAAAAAAAAAAAAAAATACATATTGAACAAAATAAGTTAAAATTTTAACCAAAGAAATGAATTTTACGACTGAAACAATAATTTTCCAATGTAAAACGTGAATTTTTAGCCAAATAGTTCAACTTTCAAGAAAGAATACAAATTTTAAACAAAAGAGATTCACTTTCTATATAAAAACAAGAAAAAAATGAATTTTCAACAAAATTGTTTAATTTTGGAGCACTGAATTAAATTTTAAATAAAATTATAAATCTTCAATAAAAAACATACATTTTTATACAAATAATTCATTTTTTCAGAAAAAGATGAATTTTTAACCAAGAACATTCATTTTTCACACAGGTTTTTTTTTAGTTTAATTTTCAACTAAAAAAATGTATTTTACAGCTCAAATAATAAATCAATAACATAAAATATAAATTTGTAACCAAATAGTAGAATTTTCAACCAAAAACATTCATTTTCAAAAAACCGAATTTCGAATAAAATATGTTATTAAATTTTTTAAATGAGAAATAAATTTTCAGTTAAAATGATAAATCTTAAAAAAAAGATTTTTTAACTAAACTGTTGAACTGTCCACTAAAAAAATGAATTTTCCACACAAAAAAATGAATTTGAAACATAATTGTTCAATTGTCAACCAATGAAATAAATTTTAACTTAAATAATAAATCTTGAACTAAAAATACGGAATTTTAACAAAACAGGTAAATTTCCCATAAAATATGAATTTTCAACAAATTTGTTTAATTTCCGCACACACAAGAAAAAAAACGAATTTCAAGAAAATAATTCAATTTTTATCCTAAAAAATAACTATTTTACTAAAATGATAAATCTTCAACAACAAAGAGAGACGAATTTTTTACCAAGAAAATTCATTTACCTCGCAAAAAAAGAAGAAATGTTCAACAGAATATTTTAAATTTTAAACAAATGAACAAATTTTTTGTTTAAGTAATGAATATTTCACTCAAAACATAAATTTGCAACGAAATATTTGAATTTTCAACCAAAAAAATGAATTCTCAACCAACGAGATTTCTTTTCCACAAAAAAAAAAAGATTTACAATAAAGTAATTCAATTTTCAACCTAATAAATAGCTTTTTTACTAAAATGATCAATCTTCAACAAAAACAAAAAGAATTTTCGACCAAACAATTAAATTTTTACAAAAAAATGGATTTTCTACACAAAAAATAAATTTTCAACAAATTTTGCAATTTCTAACCAATGAAATAAATTTTAAATTATATAATAAATCTTCTGCTGAAAACATGAATTTTTAACTAAGCAGTTGAATTTTCTATAAAAAGATGAATTTTCAACTAGGAAACAAAATTTCCAACAACGTATAGTTTCAATTTTAACCAAAGAAATTAATTATATAAACAAAATAATAAATATCCAACTTAACATATATATTTTTAACCAAACAGTTTAAATTTTACCAAAAAGATTCATTTCCGCACAAAAAAAAATTTAACAAAACATGTATTTCACCAAAGAAATTTATTTTACAACTAAAGCAATAGATTTCTATAATATAAAATATTGATTTGTAACCAAATAGTAGAAGTTTCAAACAAGAATTTTAACCAAACAGTTAAATTTCTCATAAAAGGATGAATTTTCAATAAAATTGTTCATATTCCAAACAAAAAAAGGCTTTTCAACAAGGTAATTTAATATTCATAAATTTTCTACAAAAGTGTTCTATTTTAAACATATGAAATAAATTTTAACTAAAATAATCAATCTTCAAACAAAAGCATACATTTCTAACCAAACAGTAATTTTTTTTTTAAATTTAAGTATTTAATTATATATTTAACTATTATGTTTTGGTGGAAAATTCATATTTTTGGGTGATTGATTCCACTATTTTTTGCAGAAGCCGTTTGCAAAAATCCGTCTTTATATAAATTCGAATATTTGACTGAAAATTCATCTTTTAGGCTTGAAAATTTAATCATTTGATTGAAAATTAAATTATTTTTTCGAAAATTCATCTCTCTTTTTTGTAAAATAAGTTTTTTGGAGTGTAAATTTAAGTATCCTATTTTTGGTTAAACATTGACCGTTTTTACTTTAAAATTAAACTATTTTTTTAGAAAATTCACTTTTTTGTTGAAAATACATAATTTCGTATTGGAAATTCTACTATTTTTTGCAGAATCCGCCTTTTTCGTATAAAAATTCATGTTTTTGTTTTTGAAAAATTAAGTATTTATTTAAAAATTCGACTGCTTTGTTGAAAATTATGGTTTTTACTTTAAAGTTTAATTATTTGATTAAAAATGAACTTTTTTGTTGAGAATTCGACAGAATGGGCTGCATTCCAATACTTGAATTTTTAATAGAAAGATTCATTTTATACCAGAAAAATATTTTCTTTTACAAAATAGTTGAATTTTCAATGAAATTTCTGAAGTTGGTATTAACAAAGATAAATTTGCAACCAACAAAAAAAAGAAATTTCATCGAAATACTTAAATATATTTTTTTTTTTGATGAAAATTCACCTTGAATTGAAAATTCAATTATCTTCTAAAATTGTTCCGTGACATCTTTACTGATTTTTTGAAAGATGTCGGATTTAATTGACTCAATTATTAAATTTTTTTGAAGAAATTTTTCATTGGCATTAGGACCTTATGAAAATACTTAATTATAAAACATGCATTTCTTAAATTATTAGATTGGCAAACGTTTCAACCACGGAAAGGGGTCCTCCTAAGTGCCAGATATAATATTTAAACATACCTATTATACCTAATATACCTATTAGTAAACGAAATTAAAATTAAAAGTTTTGAATTCAGTATTTGGTAAAAAAATGTGTTTTCATGCATAAACTTAGTATTTATATGTAGTGCAGCTCCTCTCTCTCACTCTCTCCGCTTCTCTCTCTCTCTCTCTCTCTTTCACCTTCAACTCCTTCTCCGTGTGGTCGTCGCGCAGTGTCTCCAGAACGTGGGATTTTTCGGCCCCCACCACTTTCCCATCTGGGAGGGACACATTCAAACGTATCGTGTCGGTGAGTCGGCTCTGTTAAATGCTTCGAAGCCCAGCCTCGTGTAAAGCCGATAATGGACGAGCAGGAACCCGAGCTCTCCCGACCTCACGAATAACGATCTAGCTGCTCTTCAAATTTATTTAGGTTTTGAAATCCCGAGTTACCTTAGAACCATTAAGCTTATTGCGAAGAGGCAAATATAATTGACTTTATGTAAATAGATCTAGCAGACAAGACTTCTGGGTCTACAATGTTTCAAATTTACTGCTGCATGCCTAAGTCATATTATTAGTAAACAATGGATTTTTAACAAATAAAAAAACAAATTTTCGACAAAATAGTTAAATTTTGAATCTAAGAAATTACTTTTGAAAATACATTTTTCAACTTAAACATTGTAGTTAATAGTGAAGTTTGCAGTTGAAAAAATTAATTTTTATCTAAAACAAATGAATTTTTAAAAAAGAATAATTCGCCAACAAAGAAGATAAATTTGTAACTAAAAAGAAAATTCTTCCAGAAAAAGAAGTGTCAACAAAATTGTTCAATTTTGATCTATTGAAACGAATTTTAAACTAAAAACAATAAGTATTCAATCAAAAATGGCCTAGTGAAATTTCCAGAAACAAAATGGAATTTTCAACGTAAGAAATTAATTTTCAACTAAAATTATAATGTTTCAACGAGAAATTGAATAAATTTTCAGTTGAAAAATAATTATCAACCCCAAAAATCAAAGTTTCAACAAAATATTTAAATTTCAAAGTAAAAAATTAAATTTGCAAACAAATAATTTAATTTTCAAACCAATTACCTTCTACCGAAAACAGGAATTCAAAATTTTCAAAATCAATTTTAAAAAAACAAAAATTTTTGTTAACAAAATAGATAAATTTTCAACGAAAAATGATTACATTATTAGTTTAAAAATCAATTTACACCAAAATTTTTTTTAGCAAAACAGTTTAATTTCTAAAAATATAGATGAACTTTTCACCATGTTATACAAAAATAAAAGAAGTTTCACCAAAAAATGCATTTTCAGCCAAAAAAATCAATTCTTGATTAAAATAGGTTAATTTTTAAACAAGAAGAATAATTTTCTACCAAAAAAGAAGAATTTTTGACTGAGAAAGGTTAATTTCCTACCAAAAAGAAATTCAACCAAAAATGATACAGTTAAATGTTTAGTATAAGAAAATGTTTTTTCAACAACAAAAAATCAAATTTTGAACAAAACAGTTCAATCATCAACCGAAATAGTTATTTAAAAAATTTTGAATTTTAAAATAGTTTAATTTTCGATCGAAGAAATGAATTTGCAACTGAAAAATGTTTAAAAAAACACACACACACAATCGAATTTACAACAGAATAGTTCAATTTTCAAACATAAGTTGGATTTTCATTTAAAAAATTATTTTTTAACCAAAAATGGAATGTAATGGATTCTGAGAGAAATTAAAAAAAAAAGATCATAATTTTTTAAAATTATTTCGTAATTTTGCGATATCATATAATTTTAGAAAAAATAAGGAATTTAATTCTTATTAAGCCTTCTTGCGCAAATTTGTTGCACCATTATTTATTATGTTTATGCTGGTATGTAAGATTTGCTTTCAAATTTTAGTAAGTTTACGAGATATACAGAAATTTTGGAACGATTAAAAAATAATTAAAACTTGCAAAAAATCAGGAAAAATTTGAATAATTCTTGAAGATTAGAAGGTCTGAAAATATTAGAAAAAAAGAATTATTTTTCTAATAATCGTTTGAAAATTTTTAATAATTTTTATTTACAAAAATTTACTTTCAAATGAAAATTCAAGAACATTTTGAAACACATCAAACGATTTCCTAAAATTTAAAAGAAGAGTGTAGGAGATTTTAAAGCAAAATGTTTCAATTTGATATGTTTAAAAAGTTTTAAAAAATGTAAATAATCCAGTAAATTCAAGAAATATTTAGAACAATCGAAGAGATTCAAATCTCATTTTAAACTTAAATTTGGTAGAAATGTAGATTTTTAAAGATTTCAAAAAAATAAACTTTAGAAGCTTTAAGGGAAATATTAGAAATATTTAAAAACTTGAAAAAATGTCTAAAAATTTATCAATTCTTCGTTGATATCTTTCAAACTTCTAAATGTTCTAAACTTTTTTTTTAAAAGACTCGAATTTTTCTAATATTTTTTTAAATCCAATAAAATTAAAAAATTTTAAGTCCTCTAGGTTCTTTTTTTATACATCTCTTTCCATGCTATTTTAGGCTATAATCACAATTTTGAGGATTTTAAGAGAAAAAGCCAAAATATTATTAACTTGACCTCATTCAAAAGACTAATCATTTGATAAAAATGTTGTAAAATTTTTCTTTGAATGTGGTGTGGAAAGGAATTTCATTTAAAAATGTGTAGGATTTTCTGAACAGAAAACTGCAAGAATTTCTGAACTTTCTTATTTTTATTTTTTAAGTGTATTATAATCTGCTTTACGTTTAGTGAAAAATCATATACTGAAATACGATATGAAAAATATCTATTTCTTCAACTTCAACTATGATTTGAAAGGAGATTCTTCATAGTATTTTACTAACTAATGGATATATTTTTATAATTTTATTCCTGAAATCCTTTCCCTAAGGTCAAACATGGTACACAAATATCGTAAAATTTAAAAAACACAAAATATTTACATGAATTTTTTAATGAAAATCAATGTGTATCATATTCAAATAAAATTTGGCAATATTTATAAAAGTATTATTATTTTTAATAAAAAAATTAATATATAGAGAATACAGTTTTTATTTGAAATTTCACGACGGTTTCTTGTACCATGTTTGACCCTCGGCCAGAATCAAGGAAAAATAATCTAAAAATATGTTAATTAGTGATTAAAATGCTACAAAGAGGTACCTTTACAATTTTTTTCTCTTTCTATAATCATAAGATATTTCTTCATAAAACAAATTTTGTTGGATTTATTTTACAATTATTTACAATCAATTTCCAATTACAATTATTTTACAATTAAAATAAAATTGTAAAAGATAAATTTTGTATTTTTGAGATAAGTATTTTAAGACATTAAAGATTTTGTAAAGATTTCATATACAGTTAAATAAGTATTATCAGTTTGTTTATAAATTTATTTGTAAATAATGATTATAAGAACCTTAAGAAAATTAAAAAAAAAGATTTTCGAATAGATCAGATGTGTCAGAAAAGATCTCTCGAGTTTTTATCAAAATTTAAAAAAATAATTCAAAATGTAGAAAAAAATGTCCTTATAATCTTCTAAATTTTCCCAAGCATTTTAAGAAACTATGTTTATTCTCCTGAAATCTTTCGAGATTCTTTTAAGGTTCCTAAAGTTTATTCTGCGTTTCTAAAACACTTCTAAAGTTTAAATTTTTTTCAATCTCATTAAGTCTACTAAATACTTCCTGATTTCACTTGATTATTTACTTTTTTTAAATTTTTAATCTTATCAAATTAAAGCATTTTGCTTTAAAATCTTCTGCGCTCTTCTTTTAAATTTTATGAAATCCCTTGATGTGTTTAAAAATCTGCTTGAATTTTTTTTGTACATTTTTTTTAATTATTAAAAACTTTCAAACGATTATTAGGAAAATAATTCTGCTTTTTTAATCTTGTCAGCCCTTCCAATCTCTAATCTTTAAAAATTATTCAAATTTTTCCTGATTTTTTTTTAATTGTGCAAAATTAGAAAAAATGACTTTAATGTTTTTCAGATGCTTTGAGAATATTTGAAATCTTTTGCAATGTTTTGAAATGTTTAAAAATAATATGTTTAAATTAATTGTTGGAAATAAAAAATTATGTTAATTATTCCTTTAAAAATCTTTACAAGTTTTAAATATTTTCGAATCGTTTCAAAATTTTTGAATATCTTTTAAACTTACTCATATTTGAAAGAATTATGCTCCTTAATTTTTCTGAAGTTAAGTAATATGGACAAATTACAAAATTTTGCTTTAAAATATTTTTTCGTACTTTTTAAACATTTTAGGAAATAATAAAATATGTTTTGTAATATGTTTCCAATTTTCTGTTATAATTCATTCCAAAACAATTATTTACATTTTTCCCCAAGGACTTTATTTCATTATCTTTCATTATCTGAAAGTCTTTCGTTTATTGACTTTTATTATTGTTTTTTCATTTGAAATACATATCTATTATATCTTATCAAAATTTAATATAAAAGTCTGAAATGTTAAGTGTATTTAAATACTACAATTTTTAATGTTTCCAAATTTTTAGAAATAATTCAACAAATTGTATGTGTAATTAAAATAAACTTTTTTTAAATCTCATTCAGCTTATTCCAAGTTATCTTTTTTGAATTTTCAACATTTATGTAATTACTTATTCCGATTGGAAATAATTGAACCTCCTGCGATTAAAATCGGCTATTCTACTTGAGAAGAAATGTGCTAAAAGCAATTTAAAAAAATCATTCGAATTTTAATTTTAAAGACTGATAATTGTACATAATTTTCAGGCGCATCTTTCTTATTCTTCTACAAGAATTTGTAGGTTTTTCAGTTTTTTAAAACAGTTTATCCTACGTTTCTAAAACTCCTCTGAAGTTTATTTTTTTTCTCATCAATTTTACTCAATATTTATTGAATTTATTCGATTATTTACATTTTTTTCAAATTTGTGATGTTATCGAATTAAAAAATGTTGATTTTAAAACATTTTAAACTCTTTTTCGAAATTTTAGGAAATTGTTTGATGTGTTTAAAAATCGTCTTTAATTTTCTTTTAAAGCACATTTTTCAAAATAAAAAATCATAAAAAATTTTCACACGATAATTAGAAAAATATTTGTTTTTTTCCATTCTTGTCAGGTTTCGTAAGCTTGGAAAATTATTCAAATTTTTCCTGATTTTTTTTCATTTTGCAAAATTAAGAAAAAATTGACTTAAAAATGTTTCAGATACTTCGACAATTTTTGACGTCTTTTTGAATGTTTTGAAATGCTTGAAAATAATCTCCTAAAATTAATTTTTCGCAATAAAAAATTATTTTAATTATTTCTAGGAACCTAACATAAATTTTTCATTTTCGTGAAAACTTACAAAATTCTTGAGAAATCTGTACAAGTTTTAATTATATTTGAATCCTTTCCAAATTCCTGAATATCTCTTAAACTTCCTCAAATTTGAAAGTAGATTTTTAAACCAACATATAATTTAAAAAATTGTGTAACAAAATTGCACAAGAAGGCCTAATAAGAATTATGTTCCTTAATTCAAAATGTAAAAAAATTGACTCATAATCTTTTAAATTTTTCCTAGGAATTTGAAGAAAAACAGTTTGATCTCCTTGAAATCTTTCGGAATTCCTTTAAAGTTTCTAAAGTTTATGTGTAAATTCTTTAAAAATCTAAGTTTCTAACAGAAGTTAAGTTTAAAATTCGATTTAAATCTCTTCGATTCTTCTTAATATTTCTTGCATTTACTCGATTTTGATCTATTTATTATAATCTTACCAAATTGAAACATTTTGCTTCAAAATCTTCTACAGTCTTATTTTAAATTTTAGGAAAGCCTTTCACATATTTAGAAACCTTTTTTAATATTCTCATAAAGTACGTTTTTTAGAATGAAAAGTCATTACAAATTTTCCTACCAATATTGAAAAAGTTCTGTTTCTAATCTTGTCCGACCTTTTAAGCCTTCTAATTGTTAAAAACTATTTAAATTTTTCCTTATTTTCTATGAAATTCGGCAAAATGAAAAAGTTTGCCTTAAAATCTTCAGATTCTTTATTGACCATTTTAAACATAGTTTAAAATGTATTGGAATTTTTTAAATCAATTTTTCAAAATAAAAAATTATATTAATTATTCCTAGAAACCTGAAAGAATTTTTTAATTTTCGTGAAATCTTAAAAAATTCTTTACAAAATCTTTACAAATTTTAATTACTTTCTAATCGTTTCAAAATTCCTGAATATATCTTAATCTTACGGAAATTTGAAAGCACATTCTTTAAACCAAAATGAATTTAAAAAAAAGTGCAATAAAGTTGCGCAAGAAGGCTTGATAAGAATTAATTTCCTTATTTTTTTCTAAAATTATAGAACATAGCAATATTGCCTGAACTTTCATTCTCTTGACATTCTGCGAAATTCAGTTTACTTAAAACTCCTCCAAATAGCCAGTTAGCCACCGAA
>NC_046658.1:133115483-133115992 GCF_010883055.1 Belonocnema kinseyi | reverse complement strand
GGCTCTACTGGAGGCTACGTTTGAATGTGTTGCTCCCAGATAGGAGAGTGGTGGGGGCCGAAAAATCCCGCGTTCTGGAGACACTGTCGTCCCGTTTCGCCGCAGAAGGATGAGGTGATCGCAGGGAAGGAAATCACTTCGTAATCCCACAAACACAAAACTCACAACAACGTCGCACAGAGAAACACGCTTAAAGTTTGAGATGAAGTTAATGACGAAAACACAAAATCAACGATTACAAATTTTTATATAACAGAATTTCTGTAAATATAAAAAGGATAGTTTTCGACATAAAGAAAATTGGAGACAACCACTCCACTTTAAATCACGAAGTTGATTTTGTGTTTTCTCCATTAAATTCATCTCGAACTTGAAGTGTGTGTCTCTGTGCGACGTTGTTGTGATTTTTGTGTTTGTGGGATTACGAAGTTATTTCCTTCTCCGCGATCACCTCATCCTTCTGCGGCGAAACGGGACGACCACACGGAGAGGGAATTGACAGTGAAAGA
>NC_046658.1:133093481-133115383 GCF_010883055.1 Belonocnema kinseyi | reverse complement strand
TGGCATTGAGGAGGACCCCTATCCGTGATCGAAACGTTTGCCAATCTAATAATTTAAGAAATGCATGTTTTATAATTAAGTATTTTCATAAGACCCTAATGCCAATAAAAAATATCTTCAAACAAATATCTTCTAAAAATTCGTCGCTTTGTTTTTAAACTTGACCATTTGGTTGAAAATTTATCTTTATAGCTTGAAAAATCAAGTATTTGGTAAAAAATTCAACTGTTTCGTTGAAAATTCGTCTCTTCTTGTTGAAAATAATTTTTTTTTCACTGCAAATTTAACTATTCTATTTTTGTCTAAGAATTCATCGTTCTTAGTTTAAAATTAAAATATTTAGTTGAAAATAATCTTTTTTTTTGTGGAAAATTCATATTTAGTTGAAAATAATCTTTTTTCTTGTCGAAATTCATATTTTTGGATTAAAACTTCTAATTTTTTCTGCAAAATTCGCCTTTTTGATATAAAAATTAATTTTTTCCTGTTGAAAAATTAACTATTTGGTTAAAAATCCATCTGTTTGGTTAAAAATCCGTCTTTTTATTTTTAAAATTTTTTTGTTTTTAACTGAAAATTTAACCATTCTACTTTTGGTGTAAAATTTATGGTTTTTACTTTAAACTTCAACTATTTGGTTGAAAATGACTTTTTTGTTAAAAATTTTATGGTTTTGGATAGAAATCTCAATCGTCTAGTTAAAAATAAGAACTGCGAAGGTTCGAGGACCGAGTAGGTAACAAAATAGTTAAATCTTTAAGAGAGAAATTTTCAACAAAACAGTAGAATTTCCGACCAAGAAGATTAATTATCTATCAATAAAGAAAACTTTTCAGTAAAAATAATTAAATTTTAGCCAAAAAGAACGAATATTCAACAAAATACAGTGAAACTCTTCAATAGCGCCTATTTTGGGGCTGACGGTGGGTGGGAACTAACTCCTTATAGCCCGTTCCGCTTTTGTTTGTGCATGCTTAAGTGCTCACCTGAGTGACAGCCGCATATCCCGCGCACCCCGCGCAGCTACTGTTACACCTACATGCGGCTCGGCGTCAATTCTCGGAAGTTCTATAGAAGGGAGGGCTATTGAAAAGTTTCACTGTATTTATATTTTGGGTGAAACACTGAGAATTTTTTTTTTGTTTGAAAATTTAATTGTTTTGTTGACAAATTTATTCGCCTTTTTAAGGTATTATAACTGAAAATTTAACTATTCCATTTTTGGTTTAAATTTGATCGCTTTAAATTTGATCGCTTTAATTAAAAAATGCACCTGTTCGGTTGAAAATGAACTTTTTTATTAAAAATTTATTGGGCTTAAAAATTCTGTTCATTTTGTATAAAATTCAACTATATGATTTAAAATTAAGGTATTGGTGGAAAATTCATACTTTGGGGTGGAAAATTCAACTATTTTTTTGAGAATACTTCTTTTTGGTATGAACATTCATCTTTTATATTGCAAAATAAACTGTTTAGTTACAAATTCAACTGTTTTGTTGAAAATTCGCCTTTTTTTGTTGTAAAAATTAATTTTTTATGATGCAAAATCACTATTCGATTTTTGGTAGAAAATTAATGGGTTTTAGGTAAAGATTGAACCATTTTGTTGAAAATTAATTTTTTATAATACAAATTCACTATTCGATTTTTGGTAAAAATTTATGATTTCTAGTTGAAGGTCCGAACATTTGGTTGAAAATAACTTTTTTTTCGAAAATTTTTAATTTTTGATTGAAATTTCTACTTCCTTGTTAAAAAGTTGTCTTTTTGGAATAAAAATTCAACTGTTTACTTGAAAAGTCATCTTTTTTGTTATATTTGAAAGCATTTTGTTAAAAATTCAACTGCTATTTCACAATTAATTTGTCACAAATTTAACTGTTTTGTTAAAAGTTGTCATTTGAGATAAAAATTTCTCCTTTTGGATAGAAAATCCAGCTGCCTTCTGAGGATTTTGTTAAAAATTGAACTAATGTTTGGAAAATTTAATTATATGGTTAACAATGGAAATATTTCGTTAAAAATTTGTCATTTTCGATAGAAAATTCTCCTTCTGGATTAAAATTCTAACTGCCTTCTAAAGAGTTCGTCTTTTTGTTTATAAATTCTATGATTTTGTTGAAAATTCATCTTTCTAGCTTGAAAATTCAATTATTTAGTTTCATTGAAAATTAGACTATTTGGTTTAAAATTAGGGTTTCAGTAAAAAATTCATATTTTAAGACAGAAAAGTTAAGTCTTCTTTTAATAAAAAATTCAAGTATTTTGTTAAAAATTCGACTACATACTGGAGACTACCTATCTCTCTTGTTTCTTTTTTTCATTTCCGTTTCTTTAATAGGTAAAAGAAATTTAATGATTCCAGTTCTTCGTTAAAAACTTTTTTCAGTATTTTACGGTGCCACTTAATTTTCTCTAATGGTTGACAGCGTTCTTCTCTTGAAAAAAGTTTAATAACATTGAATTGGAGAAAAAGATCTTTTAGATCGCAATATAAAACTGCAAAATTGAATTTACTTATGAAAGCCACTTATAAATAATTACATCTAATGTTACATTTCTAATTTTTTTTTATATCGTTTTGTTTTAATAATTCATTGTAATAAACAGAAAAATTACAGAAAAGTAAACAACTACATGCATTTTGGCCTAATTAATTTTTAATTAAACTATATAGGTCAGATCAAAAACTTTCTTTATGCCTTTTACTATAATTACATAAACGTTAGAACAAAGTTGCAGATCATAAACTGTCATTTTTTTAACTGAGATAGTGGTTAATGTTTAAACCTCAGAGTTGATTTAATAAAAAAAAATTTGTTTTGATTCAAAGAAACCATTTCTTTAACATAATTTCTTCAAAATAGAAAAAATAATTTTAAATTAAAGAAAACTTTTAATTTAAACAAATAACTGTTTCTTTGAAGCAAAGAAATTTCTCTTAATCGAAGACATTTTTCGTTGACTGAAGCAAAGAAAATTTGTATTTAAAGATTTTCGTTGAATCAAATAACTTTTTTTTCTGATTTTAATCAAAAGCTGCAATGTTATAATAACTCTGCCCACTCCTCTTTTAGTAGTATACCCATAATCCAACGATCATGAGTATACTTACGGCAGTTCTCCGGCATGGTTTGGATCCGAGCTAAATGTCGGTAAAACAGTAACCAGTCATTTACCGACAGACGATAATAATTTCTGTGCATTATGAGATGTCACTAATAAATACTAATGGACTGGTGACATTTTATTACAGACACCAACCATTATCGTTTGTCGGTAAGTGACTTCTCACTTTTTTACCGACGTTCAGCTTAGAACCGAACCCTACCCCATAACTGCTATAGCTATAGTACTTTTCTTCATTTAAACTTTTTAGCTCCCCACGTTTTATTTGAACTAATTCCAATCCATTTTTACGTTCCCCTCTTTAATTTTAAAGAATCAAACATTAACTTTCCGAGATCAAATAATTTGTTTTTTATCCATCTTTTTCGTATTCTCGAAAAATTAAGATAATTTCAATAGGATGGTCCACATTTTTCTATCTCGAAAGTTTCTGCATATCGCCCCCAAATTTGTTTGAATCCACAAAAACGTAAATGCGTTTCTTTTTCTTAAAACAATGTTACTTAACGGTTTCGAAACCCCCACGAAGTTTCATAGTATTTCCCATAAGACGAAAAGACATTTTTAAAATTTTATTTAGAATTGTCAATATCTACATACAGACTCGAATTAAAAACTCAACTCTTCTCTTCATAATCAGCCATAAAATACAAATAAAAAAGGACGTTTTTAAACATAACTCCCAGTAAGTCTTTTTATAGGGTATATTTACAACAATTTTATCTTAGAATAATGCTGGATGATTGCAGTTTTTCTCTAATTTCCCACCTTTTGTCCACGTTTGAATCAGAGTGAGATTACAATTAATTCAAATTAACAAACATAATGGTTTCAACAATCTATTATTATTTTTGATATTATTTTTAAATGAAGCTAGAAAGTTGCGGTTTTTTCTGAAATATTTAACTTCTTGCAACATAATATTTTAAATAAACTATTATTGTTTATATTGCTACCTCGCTCTGAGTGAAAGGTGAAAAAAGTAGATTATATCAGAAAAACTGCAAATTTCTAGCATTAATCAACGTTAATATTATTGAGAACAATAACACAGCCACACAAAAAAAGTATGCGGATCTGGTAACAAGACACACGTATTCCTATGGATTTTGGGGTGTTGAATTCAAATTCGGTATCAAAAATACCCATCACGTCATGGTTGAACCATAACCTCAAAAAATGACGAAAAATCATGCACTGAGGCGAATAAATTTCAAAATAATGCCAGGATGCAAATTTTCACTTCAAAAACATGTCGACAACTGTGAAGGATCAATTCTTGCCTGATATCAACTTATTTAACATAATTTTACCCAACAGAACCTGACTTTACCCAATCTGAATTAACAGAAATTTATTGAACTACACGTAAAGTTCTGGAATCATATTTTCCCAGTAGCAAATGTGTACTACATCGAATAGGTCAACTCGAGCCTAACCTAGAAATAAATCTAACCAAGCCTAACCTAACGTAACCTCACCTCACGAAACACAATTAAACTGATTGTGTTGTCCCGTTGTGTTTGCGGTACCATTCCATTCAGCTTCGGCTTAACCTACATAGAGGTTTAACCTATCCTATCCTAACCTAATAAAACCTGCCCTAACCTAACCGATTACGCTGGCAACCCTGTTCTTGCGTACTTTCATATTTTGACATTAATAGCAGTAAATGTATGGAGTTTCGTAACCGCTTGTTGCTAGCATTATTCGCCTGTGTCTGTAACCAGGGCCACGTCTGTAACCACGTGGTGACGGTGGGCAACGGATCCACATTGGCTGAGTCCGTGGGTAAACGGCGTTCATGCCGTCATGGCAGACACAGGTATAAAGTGTATTACGATGCAGGGAAAAACCCCAGTATCGGCGTCTGGTTAGGGTGGGAAAGCGGGCTCTCCGACGTCGTCATCATGCAACCGTAACTCTTCATCAATGGATCACTTGTTGGTGTAGAGTCTCATGCTACAAAGAAAAAAACCGCGAGCACTTCTCAATCGCATGCCTGCAAGGATAGCTCAGATTCATTCTGTTACATTTGCAGTAAATATGAAGTGAGCAGTTTGCGAAAATCAATCGACGAGGAAGTGAAAAGTCTTTACGAAAAGTGTTTTGACCGTAAATTGCTGCACCAAGAAAAAATATTGGTTCCTCACGTCATTTGCAATTCCTGCAGACTTATGTTGTATCGTCTAAAAAATTCAAACAACGAAAAGTGCCGCAAGTAGTCTACACTAACCACATCGAAAAAACCCGTTATTGCGAAGGACTGCTACTTTTGCATGAATTCCGTCAAAGGGTTCAACGTCAAAAATAAAAATAACATTTCGTACATTAATGTGTGCACAGTCACAACAGCAACTGAAAACAATAAAAATGCATGCCAGACTGATTTAAGCGCTTTAGAAGATGACAGATTGGAAGTTGAAAGTCAACGTCATGGAGACGGTAGTGAAACCAGTGATCGAACAGAAAATAGTTCTGATGATTCCGATGAAAATGACGAAAAAGATGACAAATATGGCGTGCATAAAATGAAATTGAAGATTCCAATATTAGTGTCGCAACTAGAACTAAATGATTTTATTAGAGATCTTGGATTACTGAAAGACGGCGCTGAATTTGCTGCTTCATTTCTAAAAAGAAGAAATCTTCTAGAGCCAAAGACAAAAGTTTCATTCTATCGCGACAGGGACAAAGAATTCAGAAAGTTTTTCGTTAAAGACGAGGAGAAGTCTTTAGTGTACTGTACTGACGTTAACGGACTAATGATCCACTTGAAGAAAAATGTGTATAGAGACGAAGAATGGCGACTTTTCATTGATTCGTCAAAGCGCAGCATTAAGGCTGTTTTACTGCATAACACGAATACTTACGATCCTATCCCTATAGCTCACTCAACGGTCATCAAAGAAGAATATAACAATTTTAAAATGATTCTTAAAAAAGTTAATTACACGAATCGCAACTGAAAAATATGTGGCGATCTCGAAATCATAACAATGATATTAGGCCAACAATCAGGTTTCACGAGAGAGCCATGCTTTATATGCCTGTGGAATAGCAGAGATCGAGCCAATCGTTACAGCAAAAATCATTGGCCTATAAGAGATTCATTCAAACCTGGTTCTCATAATATCATAAACCAAAGTCTCGTTGATCCAAGAAAAAATTTTACTACCATCCCTCCACATAAAGCTTGAGCTCATGAAGAAATTTGTCAAGGCGTTAGACAAAGATGGACAATGCTATAAGTATATATCCCTTGAATTCCCTAATGTTTCAGACACTAAATAGAAAGAAGGAGTCTTTGATGGACCACAGATTCGAATATTGATAAGAGATACTAATTTCGTGACCCACATGACGAAAATTGAAATGGACGCTTGGGAAAGTTTCAAAGCAGTAAACGCAAATTTCCTTGGTAACAAAAAAAAACCAGACTACGAGAATATTGTTGTGAAAATGATAAGAAACTACAAAAAGTTAGGCTGTTTGATGGATTTAAAACTTCACTTTCTAGATTCCCATCTGGCTAAGTTTCTAGAAAATGTTGGTGACTTTAGCGAAGAACAAGGGGAACGTTTTCATCAAGACATAAAAGTGATGGAACAACGATATCAGGGTAGATGGGACGTGGTCATGATGGCTGATTTTTGTTGGATGTTGAAAATAGACTGAAGTAGGTCTATAAATCAATTTAATTACGGTAAAAAGCAAGATAAAAAGTGTTATGTTTGTAAGCTGGATTTCACAGATTTAAGTGGAATAAAAACAGGAGCTCGATTCGCCATATTGATGAGAGAGAGAGAGAGAGAGGGCACTGGTAATGTGCCGGTAATATAGTTTTTTAAACATTGTAGAGGGAGTTATTAGTCTGTACAAAGAGTAAGAATTTAAGTTGTGGATACGTACCATATTCCCCGGCGTTGAAAATAAAATTTCAAAATAAGTTTACTCCAATTTTAGATATCGTTGAGTAGTTTGATACAATATGTATCTATAAATTGCGCCAAAAAGAGAGTAAGTGTGCCTTGCAAATAATTTAAGGCCGAGCGCATAATAATAATTAGTCACAATTAGGCAGAGGGTACAATTTAGTGAATGCTCAACGAACAATGCCCTTAGTCGTTTTGACAGCAGCTATGCGAGAGATGCCATCCCTTCCAGGATGAAAATCAACGATTCTGCCTAGGTTCCAGGTTGATGGTGGCGTTCTGTCTTCCTTTAGAAGGAACAAAGTGTCCTTTTTAATCATGGCATAAGGTTCCTTCCATTTTGTTCGCCTTTGGAGCTCAGAAATATACTCCTTATTCCAGCGGCTCCACAAGTGTTGCTGAATTTGCTGAATTCTTTGCCAGTTGGATAGACGTCCTTCCTTCAAATGCATCAAGTCTGGATCGGCGACGCTAGTAAAGGTTCGACCAATTAGAAAGTGGGCCGGAGTCAACGGAGAAAGGTCGTTCGGATCAGTTGATAGAGGAGTTAAGGGTCGGGAATTTAGTATTGCTTCTATTTGAGTTAATAAAGTTGAAAATTCTTCATAAGTTAAAATCGCGTCACCTGCTACACGTTTTAAGTGGTGCTTAACGGACTTTACTCCGGCCTCCCAGATACCTCCGAAATGCGGCGCGTAGGCCGGAATGAAATGCCATTGAATGCTAATATTTGAAATTGATTCGCCCAATGCGTCTGACTCTTTGATTAAAAAGTTCCCTAGACGTTCAAGTTCATTATTCCCCCCGACAAAATTAGTTCCATTGTCCGAGTAAATGCTCGCTGGTTTTCCGCGCCTTGAAGCAAAACGCCGCAGAGCAGCTATGAATGCCTCCACAGTAGCGTCTGAAACGAGCTCTAAGTGCAAGGCCTTAGTTGTGAAGCAGACAAACAAACTCACATAAGCTTTAGTTATTTTACACCCTCGACCCTTTCGGTCTTTGATGGAAAATGGACCAATGTAATCGACCCCAGTGTTGTAAAATTGAGGCGATGGAGATACGCGAGCTGAGGGAAGATTTCCCATCATTTGATGCATCGACTTGGGATTGACTCTTGAACACCTTATGCAGTCGTGAACTGTTTTTCGTGCTAAGTTTCGTCCACTGATTGGCCAGAAAGTTTCTCTTATGTTTGCTAATAATAACTGAGGTGCTGCGTGGAGTAACTTAACGTGTTCCTGTTGAAATAGTAGTTTAGTGAATTTGTGATTTGAATCAATGACGAAAGGGTGTTTTTTGTCTACGCTAAATTTGGAATTTTCTAATCTACCGCCAACCCTCAATATATATACCTTGTCTAAGAACGGATTTAAGAAAGATAACTTTCCTTTGGTAATTGGCTTGTTATCTTTTAGAAAATTGATTTTAGTTTGGAAAGAAGCTCTTTGAGATAAGCGAGCAAGAGCTATTAATGATTATCGCAATTCTACGGTATTTAACGGACCCTTGATTTTATTGTTTTTAAGTTTACAGTTACGTGCAAATCGTATACAGTACGCGCTCACTCTAATTAACCTCGACAAATTTTTGAATTGATTAATTATTGAATCATCTACTAGAACTTCTTCTTTATTTCCCTTTAGAGTGAGAAGTACATTTTTTACACCTGGGAACTTCATGCCTAACGCTTCTGGACATGGCCATTCTGTTTTGTTTTTAAGTAGGAAATCTGGACCTGACCACCAAAGTTTTAGATCGGATATTTGATTTGGAGTTATTCCTCGAGGTAAACAATCAGCTGGGTTGCTGGTTTGTTCTTAATCCATCCCAAAACGATGGTTGAGTCATTCTAGTAGTTGGTTGTATCAATAGGTCTATTTAAGGCGGATTCTACTTTGTCACATAATTTCGCGATTAAAACAGCTCCGCATAGTTCCAGCCTAGGAATGGTTTGAGCCTTTAATGGAGCAACCTTTGATTTGGAACAAAGCAACTTTACTACGATGTGCCCACAGTCATCCTGTGATCTAAGATAAACACACCCCCGTAGCCATTTTCGTAAGCGTCTGAGAACCCGGGTAATTGAAGATTAATTATCTTTGCACAAATAACCTTTCGAGGTATGCTTAGATCGTTAAGGGTAGGAAGTAGTTTTTTGTAATTCAACCATTGCGCATGTAGCTCATACGGTAGAGATTCGTCCCATGAAAGCTTTTCTAGCCATAAACGCCGTGAGAACATTTTCGCGACAATAATACATGGCCCTAAAAGGCCGAGTGGATCGAAAATTTGAGCGATTTCTGCAAGTATTTGTCTTTTTGTGACCTTAGAACTTTTAGAGATATTGACTGAATACTTTAAAACATCTGGATTTGTTTGCCAAAAAAGACCGAGTGTTTTAATTTGTTGATCAGTGGAAAGATTAACAAAGTCAGAGGCTTACTGAGATTCTGTTATTTTCGCTAATTATTTCTGGGCTATTGAATACCCATTTACGGAGGTTAAAACAGTCTCTGGCTAAAATTTTCTTTAAGCGATTTGCGAGAGAAATAACTTCCTTGATAGTCTCCGCTCCAGTAAGCAAATCGTCTACATAAAAATCTTGACGAATTATTTTTGCTACCGTAGGTTCGGCGTTTTCGCATTTAGAAGCAAGTTCTATCAAACATCGTATGGCTAAAAATGATGCCGCCGTGGTACCATAGGTAACTGTGATTAATTCAAATACCTCGATTGGTTTGCTTGAGTCGAAACGCCATAAGATTCGTTGAAGGGAAGTTTGTTCAGGAGTTCTTTTTACTTGGCGGTACATTTTCTCGATATCCGCGCCTATAATGAACTCGTGTTTTCGAAATCTTATTAAAATAGAAAATAAATCGCTTTGTATATTGGGACCAACCATTTGTAAATCATTTAAAGACATGCCCGAAGTCGTTGGTGCGGAAACGTCAAAAACTACCCGCAGCCTTGTAGATACGCTTTCAGGGCGAATCACACAATGATGTGGGAGATAATATGATGGCGTTGCATCGATTTTACAATTGATCCTTTTCATGTGACCTAATTCCATGTACGCAGATATGAATTTTGAATACTCCTTATGAATTTCCGGTTGTTTTGTAAACCTTTTTTCTAAATTAAATAAACGATATTGCGCATGTTCCCTTGAGTCACCTAGTTTTTGAGGGTCATCCTTTAGTGGAATTGAAACGATAAACCTCCCTTCCCCGTCGCGCTTAACCGTTTTCCTGAAAAATTCTTCACACGCATTTTCTTCGCATGACAGAACCCTTTTATTTGATGAACATTCCTCTAGTTCCCAGAATTTTGGTAACTGATTATCAACATTAATTTTATTAATTAAATTGCAGTTTACTAGCTTAGATTGTAAACCTGGCATGGGCCCTGCCAGTATCCAACCGAGCCTGGTTTTTTGTAGCAGAAGCCCACCAGCATTGTTTAGTTTTATTTGTTCAACGCAAATTAATGACCAAAAAATCGCTTTGCCTAAAAAAATGTCGATTGTTCCCGGCCTATCGAAGTGTGGATCCGCTAGTTTGATGTGTGATGGTATTTGAAGCAGCCTTGCATCAAATGGAAGTTTGGGCACTTCAGATCTAATTCTCGTTACAACAAGGCACGTAACGCGAATTTCAACTGAGCTATTTCTTGAAGAGATTTCAAGTTCACATTTATGTTTAATCAATTGAATTGGATGAAAACTTAAATTTTTCTTTACACTCTGGAACTGCGTTAGGCATGGGTGGTTTGCCCCTTTCGAAGTGAAGTAACGTGTTATGCCTACCCGGACATTGATTACAACCTTTTGATTTGCATACCATTTGAAAATGGTCGGGCCTTAAACAGTTTATGCAAATCTTACAATTACTGACTTTCTCTGCTCTTTCTTGAGCTGAAAGAGAGAGGAAATTAAAGCAATCTTAAATGTGGTGCTCCTCTTTGCATAGAGCACAGCATATTTTGTGACCAAAAAATGATTTCTTTGATTGAAAATTACCCTTGTTTTCGCATTTCGGTTTCGCATCCCTTTTGAGTTGCAGATCATTTATTTCTAAAGTTTCCAATAAGCTCGCACGAGCATTTCAGAATCTTTTAAAATCTTCTAAAGTTGGAATTTCGCTACCTGTTCTCTCCTTTTCCCAGGCCCTAGCCGTATTGTTATCTAATTTTGATGATAAAAGGTAGATTAGCAGCGAATCCCAGTTATCGGTAGATTGTCCTAATGCAGCTCGCCATTAAATTTTGGTAATTGTATTTCAGGCAATTGTAAGCCCGACGCTTTGATTATAATAGGCTGATTGTTACCAGCTACTGCGTTTGCTATATTCGCTTGTTGGAGTTGTTGCCCTAGCTGCCCTGCAGATGGTACCTCAGAATTTGCCTGCGCGTTTAGAAGTGAATTGCCCTTTGGGATTCCACGCATTAATAATATTGTAGCTGCAGACACAACAGCATAATAATTGTTCTCAACTTCCGTTCTATAGACAATTGTGTCTTGAGCCTCATCAGTAAGCTCATCAATTTCATCTTGTATTTTTTCATACTCATCAAAAGCAGATTTAATTCTTTCCAACCGTTCTTTAATTTCTAATTTATCAACATTGTCTAACTCTACATTCTCATCAGGATAACTCTGAGAAACCCTATATATGTAATTACTGAAAACAGTGAACTTTGTTTTCCAGGTGCCGCGTTTTTTGATTAAATCATTTAAACCTGCCATCGTGATTTTACTATTTAAATTATCAAATACAAACAACAATTATGAGTAATTGAATTAAATAAAGGATGCCCACTTATCTTAATTTAAAGAACGAGGCAGTCCTGGCATCGATATGATTGACCCTTGTGATCCGCGTAGAGGTTGGAATTCTTGTTGATAGTTAACCTCAACTCCACTGATGAGGTTCTTCTTATTAGTCGTCATCAGAAATAACTTTTGTCAGAACTCATATAAAGCTTGCTTGGAAATTGGATACGCTGAATTACAGTGATGCTCTTTAAAGCTGGCCTCAGATCCGATGCGAATTTGGTGGTTGAGGTTGATCGATGGCTTTGAAGCTCTCCTCAAAGTACGGAAAGTTATGTGGCTGGCCTCGACAATTTGACGAAAGAGATCGTTGTATCGAAGCTGCGAATCGATTATTGCTCGTGCCTTCATTCAGGTCTATGCGCACTAACACACTGGTATACACACTTATATTTTCATTGATGTGAATCTTGGTGATTCAATTTCCGTTTAATTGAATAAGATTTTCATAAAGAAATGTTAATTTATAGAACACTTGTCGAAAACAGCGTTAATTGTTGCTTAAGCCTTATTGTAGCTTCAATTTTTACACGAAATGCTCGTGCCTTTGTTCAGACCCATGCACGCCAACACTTAAAATACCTTGATGTGAATCTTGGTGATTCAATTCTTCTTGAATACAAAGAAAGTGAATTTATTTAACACTTTGCTTAAAGCAACGTTAATTCTTAATTAAGCTTTATTGCAGCTTTACTTTTACGCGAGAAATTGAGTTCATATCGACTGCGTGGTAGAAAATCGGTTTGGCACGCGACGATTTGCACTTTGCGTTTTTAGGAATTTTGTCGTACTTTCGGTATTTTTAACTGAAATAATTGTTCACAAATGTTTGTTTATCGAAATCCGTTTCGAAGGACCAATTCATGTTATGTTTGTAAGCTGGATTTCACAGATTTAAGTGGAATAAAAACACGAGCTCGATTCGGTTAAAAAAGGTGTGTATTCGCCGTATTGATGAGAGAGAGAGAGAGAGAGGGCACTGGTAATGTGCCGGTAATGCAGTTTTTTAAACATTGTAGAGGGAGTTATTAGTCGGTACAAAGAGTAAAAATTTAAGTTGTGGATACGTAACAATATGTTAACACGAAAGATAGTATAAATATATCCCTTAAGTTTAAGAAAAGCAGAGAGAAAAATTTTTTAAATAAAACTCTTATTCATTTGCATCTTTAAGTTACAGTTCTACATTTTAATTGATACAAACATTGTCAGGTTAATTGAAATGGGGTCAATTCTACTTGTAGTTCTAAGTTTCTTCAAATGAGTAATGTGCACGTAAATTTTTAACCACCTGTAGTACAATGAAATAAATTTTATTGTGTTACAACGGGAACACTTAAGTTAAGCTGTGTTGCGTTAAGCAAAATTTCGTTAGGTTCTGTTAAGTTAGATTCATTTGTAGGTTAAGATCGAGTTAACCTATTAAATATAGCACACATTTAAGACTGAGAACCGTACGCTTACATAGCTACACGTGTGGTTGAATTTTATTCGGCTAGGTTAGGTTAGGTTAGTTTTTGTTAGGTTAGGATAGGTTAAGCCTCTATGTAGGTTAAGCCGAAGCTGAATGAAACGGTACCGCAAACACAACGGGGCAACAAAATGAGTTTAATTGTGTTACGTGAAGTTAAGTTAGGATAGGTTAGGTTAGGTTTTTTTAGGTGAGGATAGGTTTGACCTCTTTGCAGGTTAATCCCAAGCTGATTCAAACGGTACCGCAAACACAACGGGACAACACAATCAGTTTAATTGTGTTTCGTGAGGTTAGGTTAGGTTAGGCTAGGTTAGGCTCGAGTTGACCCATTCGATGTAGCACACATTTGCTACTGGGAAAATATGCTTCCAGAGCTTTACGTGTAGTTCAATAAATTTCTGTTAATTCAGGTTAGGTGAGGTCAGGTTCTGTTGGGTAAAGTTATGTTAAATAAGTTGATATCAGGCAAAGGTTGATCCTTCACAGTTGTCGCCATGTTTTTGAAGTGAAAATTTGTATCAGTGGCATTATTTTGAAATTTATTTGCCTCAGTGCATGATTTTTCGTCATTTTTTGAGGTTATGGCTAAACCATAACATGATGGGTGATTTTTGATACCGAATTTGAATCCAGCTCCCCAAAATCCATAGGAATACGTGTGTCTTGTTACCAGATCCGCACACTTTTTTGTGTGGCTGTGTTATTAATTATATTATAATATATATAAAAATAATTATTATACAGGGTTGGCCATATTCGACGAAAAGATTTGGCAACACTGTAACTTTTGACAGAGATGACAGATCGAATAATTACGTAGCGCGTTTGAATTATCAGTCTAAGGAGATTTTTGCCATGGAGCAGTACACTCCATGCGAACGCTCTCAGATTGTTGAAATTTACATTCAACAAAACAAGTCAATTGTGAAAACTCAACGTGCATGGAGAAAAATAAATAAGGTGAAAACTGCGCGTTCTGCGACTAAATTGTATCTTTTGTATGAAAGATTTTCATCAGGTGAGGCACTTACTAATCCTAAGCCTCCAAATAAAAAGCGACCAAGGCGATCGGATGAAAATATGACAAAAATCGCCTTAGATTGATGCTTCAAACGTGCTAGGTCATTACTCGATCTGTCATCTCTGTCAAAAGTTACAGTGATGCCAAATCTTTTCGTCGAATATGGCCAACCCTGTAAATGAGGGTTGTCCCAAAAGTATCCGACCTACCTCGAATTTTCGGCGCTTGACCTATTCTTTGCAATCCGGGGGGGGGGGGGGGGGGGGGGGGGGCATCCTTCAAAGTAGTCTCTATTTGATTGAACAAGACGCTCATATCGATGTTCCAACTTATTAAAATACTCTTGAAAGTCAGACTTCGGAATCGCCTGTAGTGCATTCGTTGCATTAGTTTCAACAGTCTCTTTCCCTCTCTTTCTCAACAGTTTTAGGATCATAACCATAAACTCATGTTTCATCACCATTAATAACCTTTTTAAGAAAGTTTTCATTACTATTGATCATTTCCAGATTGTCCTGAGAGATTTCTAATCGAAGGTTTTTTTGTTGGTTTATGAGCAGATTCGGGATGAATTTTGCAACACACGAAACATTCCCTAATTCTCGGTTAAAATTCGCCAAACAGTACTTTTTGGTATTCAAAGTTCATCTTCTAGTTCTCTCACTGTCAAACAGCGATCTTGTTCAACTGCGACAGGCACACGCTCGACATTATCCGACGACGTTCGTACCCTTCAGAGTAGACTGGGGCGAAAAACCAACATTGTACGTCCAGGAAACGTCTGGATGCGGAAAAGTGGCCCAGTCCAATCCGAAACTCAGCGCACTTTGAAATTCTGAAATCTGATAGTATCTTCAGTCTGTTCTTTGAGGGTGAAATCTCGAAATTTCACTAAAAAACACGAAAATTTAAGGTTTTGCAAAAATGGGCTTAAAATCGATACCGATGCCTTCCAAGGGTGACTTTACGATAAAAAGTCATCAAAGGGTACTTAGAGTTTCGTACCGAGTCGCCAAAGTCACCCCATGCCAATCCTCATGGAGGGGAAAATGGCTCAAAATTGCGTATTTTCTAGTAAAACGCTTAAATAATTGTGCGGTCCCTGAGTCATGTCTGTCTACGAGCACACGAGCGTCTGTGCCACCTCTACACTGAAGCTGGACCCACAAACAAACTGCAAGTATTAGTTGAATACTTACCCACAGTATACATACCTCAGTGGTTCCACATCAGACTGGATAAGTCTATCGCTGATTAAGCAAATATACTTCTTGGAATGGTAACCGACCCTAGGCTTACCGTTCGCCAAGGCGCACTCACCAAAATCCTGGAAGCAAAAAATAAGCAACAGACAAATGTTAGATGCAATATTGTGCCAAAAATTAATTTTGGAGCTAATGATTACACAAAAATGATTGATTGGGACCAGACAGATGTTTCACTTACCGTACCTCCAGTTTCAATTCCTATAACAGAGGATGAACTTACCGCTGAGCTATCTATGGCCGATGGCTTGGTACCAGACTGGGACTTTACATCTTTCCCTTGTCACACAGTAGCGGTGGAAAAAACTGTTAGACTGGTAACAGAGGTGTCCAGACAAGGCATCGGTCCCGAGGCTTGAGACCGACAGATACGCGCTGCACTTCTTTCTCGAAAGACTGTCAACTTATTTGACACTAAGAAAGACTTTGTGGGTGTAATTAATGACTCTGAGACTTAAATAAGCAGGTTCTACGTATGTTTGGTTGGTTGGGTAGGGCGTGCGTGGAGCCCGAAGTGCAGCCACCTCCACGTGGTGGGCTCTGGGTCACTCGAAGTAGTATAACTCAGTGAGCTAGGAGCTGCACAAGTATTTAAGCGTTTTACTCGAAAATACGCAATTTTGAGCCATTTCCCCCTCCATAAGGATGGGCATGGGGTGACTGGCGATTCGGTACGGACCTCTAAGTACCCTTCGATGACTTTTTATCGTAAAGTCACCCTCGGAAGGTATCGGTATCGATTTTAGGCCTATTTGTGCAAAACCTTAAATTTTAGTGCTTTTTAGTGAAATTTCGAGATTTCGCCCTCAAAGAACAGACTGAAGATATTATCCGATATCAAAGTTTCAAAGTGCGCTGAGTTTCGGATTGGACTGGGACACTTTTCCGCATCCAGGCGATTCCTGGACGCACAATGTTGGTTTTTCGCCGCAGCCTACTCCAGAGGTCGTCTGAGTCTCTCCGCGCGAAAACATGAACGTAGGTCGGATACTTTTGGGACAGTTTTCGTGTTCACATTTTTTTTATATTTTAAATTTCCTTAGCCTTTTTTGATTCTATTATTATCAAACCATAAAAAAAATATTTATAAATAGAATCACTAACGTTTCGGTAATCATACAGCATCCTCAGCAAGGCAACAAATTAGAATGAATCCATTTTTTAAATAAATCCATTCTTGGGTGTCAGGAAGAGAGCATGATGGTTTTGTTTACGTTCCTGTCGCCTTTAATTTTCATTTATTTAAATTTTTCCGCCTTGATAAGGGTGCTGTATAAGTTCCGAGACGTTGGTGATTCTATTTATAAATGTCTTTTTTTGGTTCGATAATATTAGAAACAAAAAAGACAAAAGAAATTAATAAAAAAAATATGTATTCAAATTATTTTAAAAAATACATAGAAGGAAGGGGATTTGGTTGGTTGCCTTCATATTTTTCTTCTAACTTTTTTTATTTTCGTCCAAAGGCAGAAGTTTCTTTTATTTTATTTTTTAAAGAAAGAAAGGAATTTTTTGAGGTTGCAATGAGAACATTTTACATTTTTTCGAGTTTTTGGCGCTAGCTATGATTTTTTTTGCGAATTTTTAATACACATTGTTTATAATACATAAAACATTTCTTTCTGCTGATAATTATATGTTTATATACATTTTTCGAACAATTTATTATTGTTTATAGCAATCTTCTTTTCGAATAGAGCGAGAAAGTCAACGTTTTTTCCGAATGTCTCAACTTATATTCAAATTTTTAGTTAGAGCAAGCATTAGGTTAGATTACATTTAACATTAAATTAAACATTAATAATAAAAGTATGAATAAAAAATAAAAGTCTCGTACATCGGGCGAAAGAAATAATTGTATGCGTTTCTCTTAAGGTCACTGAATCCGAATCCGGAATAGGTTTGAGTCGTTCAGATCGTATTCCGTTCCTAATTTCAAAAAATTGATGAAAATTAATGCTTTTTTCATATTCTTGAGGTTAGGAGCGAAATTCTCTCTGAATCGTAAATTCGGATTTAGTTAGTTTGCATCGCTCGTAGCACCTCTAGTGGAAAAATTCGAAACTGAGAACATTTTCAAAATTCCCTGATTTTTCCTTTACTTATTTTTCAATTAAAATACACTCGAATCTCGCTATAACGAGGAGCAAGGGAACAAAAAGCTCGCTATAACGAGTGCAAGAGTGGGTCCCCACTAATGGGACACTTAAAATGCGTGAGCGCATCTGTGTATCATGCTATGCGTAGAAAGATGCGCGAGTTTAAATCATGTGATTGCATGTCGTTTTTCTTTAGAATGTATATTATTTAGTTGCCATTTTGTAGTCGGGATTTTTAATTTGTATTTTAATCAATTCTAAGTGATTACCAAATCATGGATGAGACCATACATCAAGTAAGTACATATACAATTCCTTGAATTTAATTTGAAGCATAAATGTATTTTTACGAACTTCTTAATATATGTAACCTTTAAATCGCAGAATTATATTTTCTCATTGGAAAATTTAAAGCAATATTTAAATTTCAAAATATGATTTGGCGCAACATTGCACTACTGTACGGTTTAAGAATTGATATTACGTATAACTTACCAGTTTTTATCAATATTTCGGAAACTGTGCTTAGTTTATTTTCAAAAAAAAAAAAAACATTTCTTTTCAATTTTTACTTTAAATTTTTCACAAGAATTAATATTTCTTTGTCCAATTTTTGATGCAACTTGCATTTATTCGAATCCAAAATGAATTTATGTTAATTAAGTAGTTAACCCTATAGTTTTTGATGAAATATCAGTATGTTTGATATTTTCAAATTTGTGCGGGCTCACCCAGTGAAATGGCGGGGGTGAAGGGCGAGACATTCTGCTCGTTGTAGCGCGACAGTTCGATTGTTATAGCTAGCGCTCGTTATATCGAAGGTCGTTATAACAAGATTTGAGTGGTATTAATATTCAAATACCAGCATTTTAATCTTTTAATACAACAAATATTTTGCACTCAAAAATAAATAGAAGTTTATTTAATTTATTGAAATTTCAAGCCAGAAGAAAAATTTCTTCTACAAAAATGGAATTGTCAAATAAAAAATATGGCTTTTCAGCAAAAAATTAATTTTGCACCAAAAAGGCGAATTTTTAACTAAAAAAGATCAATCTTAAAAAATGAAAAAGATACATTTTCTGTTAAAAAATATTTTAGCTTTTACCCAAATAGTCGAATTTTTAATAAATACAGATTAATTTTCGACAAAATAATTGAATCTTCAATAAAAAAGACGAATTTTTTCAACCAAACAGAATGAATTTTTCGCAAAAAAGTTAGATTGTTTACCAAATAGTTGCATTTTATCTAATAAAAGATGACATTTTTTAATAAAACATATGAATTTTAAAGCAAATAAAATTTTTTTATCACGTGGAATTTTCATCCAAAAAAGATTTTAGTGAACTTTTCCACATGAAAATATAAAGTGTAAACAAACAGTAAATTTTCTACGGAATAGTTAAATTTTCAAGAAAATAGTACAATTTTGAACCACAAAGTATGAATTTTAACAAAATAGTTTAATTTAAAAACAAAAAGTTGCATTTATGTCAAAAAAGATTACATTTTTCTTAAAACAGATGGATTTTTTATTAAAGAAAAGCAAAAACAAAATTTAAAAAATAGTTGCATTTTCAACTAGAAAATACTTAAGTTCTTTTTTCAACTCGGAACTATCTAAACAGTAGAGTTTTTAACTAAAAATTATGACTTTTTAACAAAACTGTTAAATTTTCACCAAACAGTTGCATTTTTATCCGAGAAAGATGTAATTTATGCTAAAGAAGATTAATTTTAACATGCAAAAGACAAACTTTTAAAAAAGGTTTTGAATATTTAACCGAAAAGTTGTATTTTAATTTAAAAAAGATGAAATTTCTCTTACAATTCAATAAGTTGAACAAAAAAACCTTTATAAAATAGTTAAATTTTCATCTAAAAAACAATCCAGTTCACATCTACCAGAATTCTGCAATACAAGCGTAAAGTAAAATTGTAACCATAGTATTGGAATGACGAAATTGCAATACATGTATTGTAAATGTTATAAATCGCGAAGTCATCGTCCGGCACTCGAATACATGTATTAGAGCGTTTGTAAGACGAACATTCTGCATAAAGAAATTACCAACAGCCAAAATTACTTAAAATGGTGAGTAAACGATCCAGGTGAACTGGGTCGAAAACCAGGTAGTTTAATACGTATTCTGCGAGAACTTTTTTAAAATTTAGATTGTTTCAACATCAAAAATAATTAAAAATTGTCAATCGACGATCCGGGTGCACTAGGTCGAGTACCACGTAGCTTAATACATATTTGATCAGAATTTTTAAAAAATTTAGATTATTCAAACAGAGAAAAATTACTAAAAATTGTGAGCCGGCGATCCGGGTGCACCAAATCGAGCAACAGGTAGTTCAATACGTATTCTACGAAAACTTTTTAAAAATTTTAATTTTGTGAATAGTGAAAACAGTTCCAAATGGTTATTCGACGACTCAGTTGCACCCGATCGCGTTCTAAGTATCTTAGCACGTATTCTACGAAAACTCTTTTAGAATTTAGATTGTTCCAACAGCCAAAATGACAAAAAATTGCGAGTCGACGATCCGAGTGCACCAGGTCGCGCCCCAGGTCGACTCTAATTTTTAGTAATTTTGACTGTTGGAATAATCTAAATTTTGGAAAAGTTCTCGTAGAATACGTGATAAATTACCTGAAGAGCGACCTGGTTCACCCGGGTTGCCAACTCACCATTTGGAATTGTTTTCATTATTCACAAAATTTAAATTTTCAAAAAGTTCTCGTAGAATACGTATACCTGGTGCTCGATTTGGTGCGCCTGGATCGTCGACTCAAATTTTTATCAATTTTAGCTGTTAACACAATCTAAATTTTGAAAAAGTTCTCGTAGAATACGTACTAAGCTACTTAGTGCGCGACTAGATTCACCCGGCTCGTCGACAGAAATTTGTTCGCCAGGAACAAGTGTTCTCAGAAATGATTAACATTTGTTGTTCTACTGTTTCTCTTCAACAGACGTCGAGATATCTAGCTACTAGACTTGTATTATAAAATTCCAAGCCATGTAAGGTAGCATACTAGTGCTAGAATTTGAAACTGCCACATTGCGTATTGCAGTGTTACCTTACGTTTCGGAAATAAACTTCCAATACATATAGTGAAAGTTTCCAACAGAAATTTTTAACAGTGTAGTTTTTCTTGTTTTCCTTATGCTTATCTGTCATAATAATTGCAAACTGTTACAAAAATAAAGCAATTATATACTTGGTGAATAATTACGATTAATGCACTATCGACATAATTTATGTATATGCGTATAGGATAAGTATTTTTACCAGTTACACGTGAAGTTATATATTTTTATACTTATGTTCCTCGCAACTTTTAATCATCATGCAATTTTATTTGACTGATCATTTGAAATTTTCAGGTTAGGTGATAGTAGAAGGTAATGCAAAATCAGGAACAAATATTAAAGTAATCGTGAAAAATAAAACATTCATCTCATTTTGCAATATCTGAATAAGCTATCCCAGGCCGATGCACAAAAATAAATGTAAACATTTGATATAATAGAGCTGAACATAATGTAGAAAAGTTCGCATTTGAGGCAAAATCGTTATTTCTGCAAGCCAAAGGGGCTTTAAGAAAGAAGAATTCACAATCAATAAAGTACAGTTGTTGATCCTTCGACCTTTAACTTGAAAATGACTGTGCACAAATGTGAAGGAAGTACAAAGACCGAGCGTAAAGCTAAATAGCAAAATGACACCAGGAAAGCTATTTTTTTAGGCATTTAATCGAATTCAATTCTGCAGTTTTGTTGTTGTTAATTTTGGATAAATTCTTCTAAATTCGCGATCTGTCTTCATTTTCCCGTCATTGTGCACATACCTTTTAAAATTAATGGTCAAATCATCGTAAACTGTAATTTTCTCACTGTGAAGTCTCTTTTGTTAAAGCTCCTTCGGCTTTAACGAATACATTCTCATTAGTGATTTTGTGCTTCCCACTCGATTTTGTCCAAAATGTGAACTCTTGTACATTATGCTCGACACTATTATATCAAATGTATATTATCTTTATTCCAATAAATTTGTATTACACCAAACTCTTGCTTTTAGTCACCCCGGTTTCAGCCGTCCTAGAATTGCTGGCTCACGCAGTGAGCATA
>NC_046658.1:133092186-133093381 GCF_010883055.1 Belonocnema kinseyi | reverse complement strand
AACAACAATGACAACACCAAACATAGTTGTAGTAAGTGCGGTTCAAAATAACAGAACGCGCAGGGCTCCCGACAATGGGTCGGCCAGCAATGCCGACCAATCGAGAGCTGGAGGAGCCAATGAAAATGGATTTAATGCGATGGATCGGCGGGATCTCGTGACCTTTGGGTGGACGGAGCAACTGAATCACGACTTGCTAGACTGCTGCGATGCGAGTGTGGCCCGTGAACGGGGTTACATGGCACGGCTGCATGCCCTGTGGTGCGAGAAACACCCTGAGCTATCGCACTTTTCGCAGCAATGTCTGCGAAACCATGCTGAACTACTCCGTAAAAGGGGCTATGTAAGCGGAACGCCTACTCTACCACAGCTAGAACAAGCTGGAAACAAAGAAAGAGAGGCGACACTAAGACCAACCGCGGGCAGGCATCCAATAGATGAAAAACTTCGTGGACATTTTTCCTGTGAATCCGACCTCTGGGCTATCAATTATTGTGTGTATAATGCAGCGAGAGCTTTCGCCGATGCGAACCGTAAAACAAAATCAACGGATGATCATAAGACCAAAAGACGAATGCATCAACTTGCCGAAAAGATAGGCTGGGAAAGGCAGTACGCGTCCCGCATTCAATGTGTGATTGACTACATCACATCTGGCAGGAATTTTACCGCCAAGGTTCGAAAGTTCGCGCGCGAATTCCGAACCCGTTATCACACACTTAACAAGTCAAAGCTGCTGACCATCAGGCAGCATATTGTTGAGAGAATACGGATACTATCTGACGCTAAGAGAAGTCTAGAGCGGAGGGAGAGGTGGGTCAGAGAAACTCAACAGTTTCTCTCTGACCCATCTCGATTCTTCCAAGACCCTCCAGTTACTGTCGAACACCCACCCAAACCAGAGGATTTGGCCCGTATTTTCACCTCATATTTGAAGTCGGAAGAGACGATTCCAGAGTGGTTGGTGGAAGGGCGTACAATACTCCTGCCGAAAATAGGCAACTTAGCTGACCAGAAGAACTACAGGCCAATAACTTGTCTGAACACGCTGTATAAGATATTCACAGCTATCCTAAATGAAAGGAATGTTTGAGAAATTGAACCTGTGTGGCAAGAAATGTATGAACAACGAGGCTCAAAGAAAGGCGTAGCCGGATGTCGGGAGAACCTGCTCATCGATAGATGTGTCTGTAAA
>NC_046658.1:133086917-133092086 GCF_010883055.1 Belonocnema kinseyi | reverse complement strand
ATCGAATTTTCGGCACCAGCTGACAAAAACATCATAGCCAAGGAGAATGAAAAGAAAGAGAGGTATCGAGACCTTATAAGGGAGTTGCAATGATTGTACCCGCAATATCCTTAATCCGCAATGTCCTTATCATCGTCGCTCTTGGAGGTGCCAAGCTTTCACTTGCTAATAGCCTAAAAAGCATCCCTGCGTGTCAACAATATGCTAGAACATTTGCGGGAAAAATGCAGAAGGCGGTTGTCCTTGGGTCACTCCGTGTTCTTAGGGTGCACGAGGCTTTTGCTGGATCGTCGTATTGATTCCTTTACAGACTGTAACCACCTATCTCACGATTGTGAGACGTGGTTGTGGCTGAAATTTTGCCGCGATTTCGCTGGAAGCGGGTGCAATTTTTCAGATTACCACCCGCTCCCGGCGAAATCCTGCGGTTGTCCTTATGACAAATTTTTAATTATATATATATTCTAATTGGAAAAGAGTCAGACTGCCCTCACTGTTTACGTTTCTATCCCCCCGAAATCAGTCCAAAGCTATTTGAAGGCAACCCCCGCCCCTTGGCTGAAAGCGCAAGTTTAGTGTATTACAATTCATAATATGTGACGTGAGACAAATTTCCGAGCGTTATCATTACTAATAATTGAGTTCTTAGGTACCCGAGTCTTCGGGCTTTTGCTCGCGAGCTCGAGATTCCATGAAACATCTCCCACTTCTTACCACTACATCTACGCGTCTCATCTATACCCCGGCCGTGTGCCGCTTCTACGACATGTATCTTTCCGTCAAAATACAGTAGTAAGTGGAGAGAGAACATTTCGTGAGTCTGCCCTCTTTCCGAAAAGTCGCTTCTATCGGGTCGACTTCGACCGCTCGTCCTGAAAAATCTCACTTTTCAGAGTAAGACCCCTTCCTTCGGCACACGTCATATACACATTGGTCTTGAAGAATACGCATGTTCATTATGTTCTTTTATAATTGGAAATAATTAAAAAATAGTGCCTATTATATAACAAAAAATATTTTGTTATTAAACATTTTATTGCAACTCGTGTAGTTTTTCCATAAATGTAATTTGTTGATTTTCAATGTGATTTTTTACCATTAAAAATAAAAATATGTATCCTGGCATAAGGTGCTTCTCAGAAAATTTGTAAATATAATTTAGAAGAAAAATTTTGTTAAATAAGTTTTGTCTTTCAATTTTTGATAAATAAACTATTGACATTCATGCATACTTTTATAGAATAATATTCGTATCAGTTATAATTAATCCTACATAACAGTTCGATAAGATTTTGAACATTACTTTGAAGTTTTTCAAAAATTTTCTAGTTCTAAATATGCTTATTTATTTTTTAAATTACTCTATTTACACGCATACAAGGTGCACCTTTTTCTTCGTTTTCAAGAGCCCGAAAAAAAGGTGCGGCGTATATGCGAGTAAATATGGTAAAAAAATTATCCATACAAATTATTATGTTGCAATATATTTGACGATTTTAAACTAGATGAATTAATTTCCCTTATTAAATTGATACCGACAATAAAAAAAATTTCGGTTCTCTGATTTAAATCTTAAAACCGTTAAGAAATATTTTTTAGTTATTTGTTAACATTGAATATTTCAAATAATTCAAATATATGTTTTATTTGAAAAGAATATATTCACAAAAAAGTAAAAGATTGTTAAAATTTCTTTTGCTTTATTATTTATTCATTATTGTTTTATAAATAAAAAACGAAAGCTGTATGAATGCAGGAGAAAAAAGTTACAAATAATAATAATTTCTATAACAATTTTTTTAAATTTCATCAAATTTTAACCTCGCTCTGAGTGAAAAGTTGAATGAAGAGGGAAAATTAAAAAAACATATGCATATAAGATATAAGTATTCTTATCTGTTACACCTGAGTTTATATAACAGTTTCTTTGAACTTTAAACATTACTCTCATTGTATTTCTCTGATACTTTTTAATTTTCACGGTAACTGATAATAAAAATTAATGCAAAATAAGAAGCAAATATTAAAGTATTCGTGAAAAATAAAGTTTTTACCTTATTTTGCAATATACAAATAAGCCGTCCCAGATAGGGGTACGGACATAATATAATAAACATTTGATATAACACAGTCAAACATAATCTACAAAAGTTTGCATTTGAAACAAAATGCAGATGCAGTGCGAAGCACGAGCTGCGTGATAAGAATGTTTTCGTTCAAATTGAAGGGGCTTTAACAAAAGAGAATTCACAATAGACAAATTACAATTGTCAAGGCTGTGAACTTGGAGTTGAAAAAATCTCTGCTCGAATGTAAGAGAAGTATAAGGACAGAGCGCGAAATCTAACACACGATCGTCTGAGGTGCGCTCAAGGGGACTAAAACTACTCGGGTTTTTGCAACATCAAGAATGCGTCTGAAAGGATGCATTGTTTCATGCAATATTAATTCACATAATCTAAATAATGAATAATACAAAATATAAAATAGTTTCAGAAAGGACTGGAACTTTAATTGACAAAAGGCATGCACACGGTAAATCTGAAGGTCAGCTTTGAAAGTGATGAATGGAGACTGGGTGTTTGGAATGCTAGGGGGTTAATGATTTCAGGGTAAAAGAATTGCGAAAAGCTATGGACGTAAGAAAACTAGATATTTTATGTGTGTCCGAAACAAAGAAAAAGGGATGCGAGAGTAGAGATATAGAAAACGAAGTGCTGAAAGGCGGATTTCAAATATGGTCAGAAGTAGATAGTGAATCACATGGTAGGCAAGGAGCAGGTCTGATTTTGAATGAAAGAGCGAAACAGCATCTTGGAGATCATGATTTCGTATCTTCCAGACTGCTGTGGGCTAGAATGAAAGTAGGAATCAGAAGATTACTTATCGTCGGATGCTACGTGCCAGTTGTTAGTGATCCCAGAGAGGTAAAAGAGGCCTCCTAGAACACTTTAAATGACACAATAAATATTTGCGAACATAGGAAAAGAATAATTCTGCTAGGAGATATGTACGGATGGGTGGGTATACAAAATCAGCATACAGAAAGAGTACTGCGTAATTTTTTTGATCCAAGAACGAATTATAACGGAGATAAATTAGTTGGTCTACGCTTATAAAGCGTTATGTTTATTACAAATACTTAGATTAGACATAAAATGATCGACATGTACACCTGGTCTAAAGGAAATAGCAACAGTAAAATTGACTTTGCTGTTGCGGATGAAAGACTTTTCAGTCCTGAAGAATATTTACACTTCTAAAAATGTAATACGAACGGGAAAACTTTTACTCTTTATATTATATTTCAAAGAAGAACGTTTCCATAAGGCGTTCATTACCAGCAAAAATTTCAACCATTACAGTTTCCTTATTTACATTTATTTACGACCAGACCGGCTTAGACTTTAGATGATTTTAGAAACTTTTACCGATTTAATCCGTCTAGTAACTCTGAGGTATCTCATGTTTATGATTTTTTATGGTACTCTTAGGATAACCAGGCATCCTGGGCCCCCAATACCGAGCGTCATCCTCGTGGGTTTTCCTTCGGGATTTTTCACTTCGCCTCTTTCCAACGGCGATCGGAAATATAGGGCTGCTTTCACACGGGAACCGATACAGACATCCGGAAATCTCCGAAGGCAATCGAATGCGGCTTCGTGCAAAATTTACATGATCAAGGGATATTGGGTCCGTTTCATTTTATAGTCAGGTTTTCATTATCTATCCTCAAGAGAACATCTCTCACACAGCTGACCGATGCAGCTTGTTACAACGAGTCAGTACAACCGTATAAAAATGTAAACTTTTAGTGCAAATAGGCCTCCATTCTAAATCATGTAAATACAGTCGACTCGTCAAATAAACTTTTTATATTTTTATTTCTTATTTGTGCCGATTTCTTATTAATTCCAAAATTTAGAATTGGCACTTAGCAAAGGACTTAGGTAGTTAGTTAAAGATACAAGGATTATGATGCGTTATGAATGCAACACTGATCATTACCTTCTAATCTCCAAAATTAAATTACGTCGGGGATAAAGAAAAAAGAGAAACAGGACAACAAAACAAACGCGAATAAAAATAGAGAATCTACAAAAATCGGATGTGCGAATAAATTTTAATAATAAGATAATTAAAAGCATATATAAGGCAACCTGGGAAGTACTTATAAACAACGAAGATATAGAGGGCGCATGGACTTAGTTCTGGGATATCATTTTTAGGTGTGCGATCGAAGTGTGTGGTGCCGCGGTTGTAGGAAGAATGTCTAGTGATGCGTGGTGGAATGATGAAATTCAGGTTTCCAAAAAGCAAAGAAAAAAGCATACAGGAGAACTTTGAACATCACAGGTCTGAGCGATGAGGAAAGAAATAGACGCATAAATGATTACAGACACAAAAAGAGAATACTCAAACGATAAATTGAGGAAAGCAAAGATAAAATTAGAGCGTCTGCAATAAATACAGAGAGATGGACTTATTGAGTATGGCAAGTAAAATATACTCAACAATACTTATTCGTAGGGAAATGAAAATAACAGAAGAAAAGTTGGATGCCGTTCCGAATATCAGAATTCCCCGATTTTATTTAAACTCCACATACATACGTAATTTGATGCGCTCATCACGAATCTGGTAGTGAAAATTGGCTGGCATATAGAACATTTTCATAGTGAAACCATGATAAACCATAATATTCATAGTTGCGTTTATCTAAGCCAATATGCAAAGTTTCGCACAATGTTCTTTTCAAAAGTTCTAGCTCCCATTTCGGTACATATTTTTTGTTTCGAATATTTTTTTCTGCGAGTGAGACTTTTCGAGAAAATAAATGATATATATATATTTTTATGTGAAAAGGCCCCATAAGCATCAGAGATTTTCGTGTTTATCTTATCCAATACGCGAAATTGTGCAAAGTACAAAAATGATAAAATTTTATTTTTGTTTATTGAATATTAAATATAATAATATTTCTTAATGCAGAATTTTCTTAAAAATAATTTTTTTTAATATGCGTATTTTTTATCAACAAAAAGTGAGTTATTCTTGATTATATCATCTCTGCTTACAGATTTTGTAACAAAACAGTTTTGTTTGTGTAACACCACAATTAGAATAATAATACAATTTCATAGGTTCTTCAGTTCTTTCGATCTCGGG
>NC_046658.1:133080885-133086907 GCF_010883055.1 Belonocnema kinseyi | reverse complement strand
AATTTCTGGGTGGTTACCGAGGTGGATACCGTTTTGGAATAAACGGAAGAGAGGAACAGAATATAGATGACGCCCGCCCTCAAAACTTCAGCCTCAAGCCTTTTGTTGCACTGACGGATTACCGGTTATTACCTACGAACAAAGAGGCCGGTCCTCGAAAATATTTCAGTTTCGATTTGAATGGTTACGTTTTCAGTTAAAAGAAAATTAATTCCAACAACAAGAAAATTCAACAGAAGGGAAGCATTTTTAATTTAAATAATGAATATTCAACTGAAATAGATGAATTTTAAACCGAAAAGATAAGTTTTCATGAAAAAACCTAAGAGTTGAAATTTTAACAGAAATAATGGAATATTAAATTGGAATTATTACATTTTCACTTTAAAAAAAATATATATTTCAACCAAAATAATTTTTTTTAAATAGTTTCATTTACAAAAAAATATAATTTTTCAAATAAAATTATGAACTTTTTACTAGAATAATTGAATTTTCAACCAAAGACATTTATTTTTAAGTAAAATGATTGCATATGAAATTTGAATAGATCAATCTTAAATAAAAAAGATGAAATTTTAACAAAAGGGTTTAACTTTGAACTGGAATGGTTTAATTTTTAACCAAAAAGTGAATTTTAAAGCAAGAAGATTAATTTTAAAACAAAAGGATTAATGTTTTACAAAACAAACAGGTTTTCAAAAGAACTGATAAATTTTTAACTAAAATTCGGACTCTACAACTCGAATAGATTAATTTTATGCCAAAAGATGAATTTTCAACTAAAAAGCGCAAATTGTCAATTAAAAAATTGAATAGTTACATTTTCAGTTCATAAAATTAATATTCAACCGAAGGGCTAAATTTTAAATAACAATAGGGGAATATTTAATTAAAATAGTTACATTTTTAGTTTGAAAAATTAATATGAATAAAAAAACTCGTTTGAAAAAAAATAGTTACATTTTCAAACAAATCGATGAATTTTCACCTCAAATGATGACTCTTCAAACTGCAATAGTTGAATTTTAAGCCAAATAGATGAATTTTCTACCAGAATAGTGAATCTTTAATTAGAATATTCAAATTTTCAACAAAAAAAAACAAATTTTTAACCAAGAAGGTTAAATTCAACCAAGTAATTACATTTTTATTCCAAAAAGATTTTTTTCCACGAAAGACGTAGTAGGCGATATTCGGAACTGAAAAAGAGGACTTTTTAAATTTGATTTTTTAAGTAAGAAATATTCTTTCATCAAACAGAAAAAATTACAAACAAACTGTCGATTTATCAAGCAAAGAAATACATTTTCTACTAAGTAAGAGTATTTCTGATATTGTGGTGAAATTTGAAGTGAGTGGATTGTGGAAGTGTGTAGAAGGGTGTGGATGTGAGAGATTAATTGAGGGATTGTGAGATTGCAAAGGGAAGGTAGATATTTTGGAGGATTGAGACAGATTTGTGTGGAAATTTGTTTGGAGATTTGTGACAGGGTGGGAGGACTTTGTTGACGGATTGGTAGTAGCAGGGTTGGATAGCGACAAAGAAAGGCGAGACGGGTACCAGACAGCGATGGTAGATAGAGGAAGGGAAGTATAGAAGGCGGAAAAGTTCGAATTTGATTCATGGCTAGCGGAGCGAGTATCTCCGCGGACGAAACAGAGTTAGAGCAGGAAGTGTTCAGTAGGCCGAAAGAAGAGATAAAGAAAAGGAAGGCAAGAGGGAAGTATAAAAAAACTATAGAAAAGAAAAGATTGGGAGCAAAAAGCGTATGGTCAAATGAAGCATTTATCAAAAGGAAGAGAGGAAAGAGGGAAAGCAGTGAAGAGAAGGAAGATATCGAGGCGAGCGTAAAATATTAGAAAATGTTTAGATCGCCGCCGGAAAAGCAGAGTTTGGTAGGGAAGAGCGATAATAGTAAGGGTGCTGACGGTAGCGGAGATGAAAGTGAAGTGTCGATGAAAGAGGAAAGACTAAAGGAAATTCATGAAGGGATGATAGAGTTAATGGGGTTTATAAACAAAAGCAGGAGAAAAGGAGAGAGTAATTAAAGAATGAAATTAAACGGGAAATGACTGAAGTTAAAGAAGAAACAAAAATGGGAAGAAATTAGGCAAAAGTTAGAAAAGAGGATACAGTCATTGGAGCAGAAACTAGAGAAGCAGGAAGAAGTTGATAATACAAAGGTAGAGGAGACGAGAGGTAGGATAAAGAAACTTGAAAGCTCGAACAGGGATTGTGGTGTGGGCGAGAGTGGGAATAAGTAGATGGAAAGGCTAAGAAAAATAGAACGAAGAATAGAAAGGAAAGAGAGGGAAGAAAGAAAATTAAACATAGTAATAAAGGGTATAAGATTTGATAGGAATGAGCTGAAGGAAGGGGTGGACGAAGTACTAAAAAGGATTGATGCTAAAGTAGAGATAGAGGAAATGCGAAATGCAGGAAGGGAAGTGCGAAGACGGGAGATAATGGTACTGGTGAAACTAAAGAAATGGAAACATAAGAGGGACCTTATTTTTGGAGCAGGATTGGAGAGAAAGGATAGAGAGTTTATGAGAAATTTGACACAATGGGATGTAGTCATAATGATGGAGATGTGGCTAGCTAAAAAGGGATGGGAAAAAGTAAGGAAAAGGTTAACAAGAAGTTACAAATGGCAAGTGCAAAATGCAAAGAGCAAAAATAAAAAGGGCAGAGCAAGGGGAGGAATGGTGATGGGAGTAAGAAATGAATGTATAACAGGGAAAGATAAGAAAGGCAGGAATGAACAAAAAGGAGTAATAGTAGAAGAGGCAATGATGGGAAGAGAGAAGTGGAAGGTAGTAGTGGGTATTTAGGTAAACATTGATGTGCAGGAAAAAGCAGAGGAGATTAAAGAAATGATTGAAGAAAATGAACAAGAGATTAGGATTATAATGGGTGGGAATTTCAATGCAAGAACAGGAGACAGAGGAGGAAGGGAATGGGGACAAGAGAGAGGAAGAAAATCCAAAGATAAGGTACTAAATGGGAAGGGAAAAAAGTTGTTGAAGAGCTTGGAGGAGTTGGGATGGTATATCTTACACGGACATATAGAAGGGGATGAAGAAGGAGAATATACACGTCAGGATGTAAAGGGGGAACGGTAATTGATTATGTGATAGTGGATGATGAGGTAAGAGAGAAGGTTAAGAAACTAGAGGTAGGTGAGTATCTTAATTCGGATCACTTTCCCTTAATAGTGACATCAGAGGGACAAAAAAGCAATAGGAATATGAGTAAAAGGAGAGCAAATTTAAAAAGTGTAGAAAAAGAGGATTAGTCAAGGGAAGGAGAAGAACAGTTTAGAGAAAAAATAAGAAATGTCAAAATGGGAGAGGGAAATGTGAACGAGGAGATGGGAAAAATGATAGGAGAAATAAAAATAGGATTAGAGTGCATAAACAAAAATAAAGTTAGTAAAGGGGGGGTGGTAGAAGTGGGTGGGAGAGGACTGCAAAGAGAGAAAAAAGGATGTCAGAAAGGAATTAAGAAAGTGAAGAAAAGAAAAAAGTAATGGGGAAGAATATAGTAAAAAAAAAAGAGTATACTGAGTTGTGTTATCAAAAGAAAGTGGAAGAGAATAAAAGGTTCGAGGAAAAGGTGGAGAAGGCTAGGACGGAAGAAGAGGTATGGAAGGTAGTAAATAGAAAAAGAAAAAGAAGAAAAAGAGTAAACCAAGATATTAAAAGGATAGAATGGAAGAAATATTTTTTGGATTTGCTAGAAGGAGTAGAGAGAAAAGTTGTAAAGGGAGGAAAATATGGTAGAGAAATAGATATTCCAAATGAAATATGGAAATATGGAGGAGAGGAACTAGAGGAATGGGCATATATAATGTGCAATAGAGTATGGAGAGGAGAGGCGTGGCCAGAGTTATGGAAAGAAGAAGTAGTTATACCAATAGTGAAGAAAGGTAAGGGAGAGGAGGTTCAAGATTATAGGGGGGTGATGTTGATGCCAACACTGTATGAAGTATACGTAACTATTTTGTCGGAGAGATTGAAGATAGAAGTTGAAGAAAGAAAGATCGATTCAGCGAATCAGACAGGGTTTAGAAAAGGAATGTGGGTAATGGACAACATATATGTTCTGAACTATCAAGTAAATAAGAGAAATAAAAGGGAAAAAGGGGCAGTGATAGCAACGTTCGTGGACTTAAAGGCGGCGTTTGACTCATTAGACCGAGGAGAAATAGAAAAAGTAATCATAAAAAAGGGAATAAGAGAGGGATTAATAAAGAGAGTATTAGACATTTTTAGAAAGACGAAAATCGGGGTAAAGGTAGGAGAGCAAATAGGAGATAGTTTCTGGTTGGTGAGAGGTGTGAGACAAGGGTATCCTCTGAGACCACTTTTATTTAATTTACCAATATCAGACTTGGAAGATGAATTGAGGAGAAAGGGTTGGGGAGGAGTTAGGATAGGGAAGGAAAAGATATATATATACTGACATACGCAGATGACATAGTGTTGATGGCAGAGGATGAAGAAGGGATAACGGGAATAATTACAGAATTAGAGAAATACTTATACGGGAAAAGGCTTAATGTAAATGTAGAAAAAACAAAGATAATGAGGTTTAGAAAAGGAGGTGGGCGGAAGAAAGAATGGACAGAAGGATGGAAAGGAATGAAGTTAGAAGACGTCAAAGAGTATAAATATTTGGGATATATGTTGCAAACGAATCGAGATAATACAGCTCATATAAAAGAAATGATAAAAAAGCAGCATGGGTAATGAAATAGATATGGGGTATAGGAAAAAGAAGGTTAAAAAAAATTGGAGAAGGAGAATGTAGTTATTTGATACGCTGGTGTGGCCGTTATTAGGTTATGGAGCAGAGAAATGGGGATGGAAAGAAAGGAAAGATATTGAGAGTTTACAAGAAAGGTATATAAGGTGGGCACTAGGGGCAGACTGAAGGACGCCAGGATATATGGTGAGAGAAGAAACGCAAAGGGATAAGTTAACTTTGAGAGCGGGAAAGAGGGCATGGAAATTTGAGACGAAGCTGAGGGAGGGAAATGGAGGGGAGTTGGCGAGAAAGTGTTTGATGGAGGTAGTAGATAGGAGAGGAAGGGCGATCGAATTAACGAGATAAGAAGAAAAAAGGAGGGACTTCTTTAGTGATAGAGAAATAGAAGACGGGACTGGAGTACACTATGAAGAATTGGAAAAAGAGAGAGGGAAAGACAATTAATATAAAGATGGGGGGCGATTAAAAAATCCAAATTCAATAAATGGTATGAGGTGGTAAAAAAGGAAGGGGTGCCAAAGTATTTAGAAAAGAGATGGGGAGAGAGAAGGTGGACCAGAATAGGGGGAGGAAACATGGGAGCATCTATTGGAAGGATGTAGGAGAGGAATGGAAGGTAATGGAGGACAATTGTAAGGAATGGAAGTCATGTAAACCCTTAGGGGACACATAATGAATAAAGAAGAAAAAAAGTTTTCAAAAGCATAGTTAAATGCAGAAATATACATCAACTTTTATAAATGCAAAATCATTGTTATTCAATTTTATATCGTTAGATAAAAAACAAATTTAGTACACTCTCGAAAAAATCCCCTACTTTTAAGAAAAATCCCTGAAATTTTAACGTATTTCTAGTTATAAAATTTTTAATGCAGAAAAATAAAGTCCTTTTACCATTTTTACATTCTCATCCTAATGAGAACTTTAACTTTCACGAATTCCATCAAATTTCGACGTTTTGAGACCCCCTGGGTCAGAAAAAATAGTTTTTACGTCGGTGTCTGTCTGTCGTCGTTGTTGTCGCTGTAGTTTGTAAACACGGTAACATTTGAAGGAATGATTTAATTGGATTCCCCTTTGGCATACTTTGTTAGGATATAAAAAGAAACGACGAATGCGTTAGTCACATTTTTTCGAAGAAATTTCAAAAAGGTAGAGCCAAAATTTATTCAACCAAAAAAGGTAAAAAAAATTTTTACGAATATTTTGCTGACAGGAAGCGTAGTTTTTCTTGATCAAAAAAAC
>NC_046658.1:133061895-133080785 GCF_010883055.1 Belonocnema kinseyi | reverse complement strand
TTTTATTTCTTACCGAATCTAGATGCTTTACTACTGGCACTTATGTTTTCTTTCAATTAACTTAAACCTTAACCGAAGCATGCCTTTATTATACTTTATGTGATGCCTATCAATTGCAAACGTGTTCAATATTCTCGTGGATTTATCGTTAGTTCCAGTAATTTCACCTGTAATTTTATGAATAGTCAAGAAATTATTACTATAAGAAATAATAATGCGAATAATTATTTTCTGCAATTATTTTTCATAAATACAAATTTAAATTTGCGCGGCATCCCGTGATGCGCCATCTGCCGCCCCGTTGGCATGCGCGTGTATTTCGTGCGGTCTTTTGTTTTCTCAACGGTGAATGTATAAATGTCAAAAGAGTCGGCATGTGCATTTCTTTTCATTTTAAGCCTAAATAATCAGTGTAATGAGTAATTGAAGGTAAGAATAACATATATTTTACATTTAGATTAATTCGTCTGTGTTGGAAACAATAAATTTCTATAAAAATACCCCTTTTGTAGTAATTTTTTGAATGTTTGATTTTTAGGTTAGGTTAAATATTGATTATTATATTTATTTTCTTTTTCAATAATGTTTCTGTAAAATTGAGTCTTTTCTATGAAGAATGATTTTATTTATTGTTTATAATTACTAGCAAACCAACATGCGCGTAATTATTTTGCTTTTCCGTCTTAAAAGTTTGATCAAGTCATTCACAAGCCAATTAGGTTTACAAAAAGAATGTATGCGAGCAGGAAAGGTCGGTTATTCTGCCTATTTCAGATAAAATATATTTAATTCTTTACTTCTCAACTTAATTTTTATTTGATTTTCCGACTAAAGCCTATAATTTATTACATTCTAATTAAAAAATAATAATTTAAGAAATTTGACTGAAAATATATACGGCCCGGAGAAGGGTCTTACTTATTTTTAAGGCCCAGAAAAGGATACCTGATACAAACCATCTAAGATAGGTTACACAAGGCCCTTCTCATTCCTAGCGTGACGAGACACCATCAGTGGAAGCTTCTAATGTGTCCCCTAGGGGTTTACATTCTTCACGCCTGCTTTCTCTATTCCTTTACACACCACATCTGGTGGAAGAGGGACCTACAGTTTAAGGTGGGTTGCGAACCACCAAGAGCAACAGCCTTAAGTACTTTGAGAAAACCTTATTCTCTAGAGGTACCGATCCCACGACTCTCCGAAGATGAACAACTCCTTTGCTAGGCTAGTGCTCACCGCATGGGCTACCGAGACTCTTCCAGAGTGCGAGGCCTCGTCAGGAGTTGGTCGTTCCCTGATTTACATTTCTACACGGGTTATACAGAGTTCATATTTATAATATTCTGGCAGATACCCAGTGGGCACAAGACTACACAGAAAATCGCCGATCCTCCAATGTACACCGAAATCGGTGTTCAAAAGAGTTGCAACAAATTTGAGCCACACAGGTTCATTCGGAGAATCTGGGAGAAAAGCATCATTTAGACACTGTTTTTTCTCATCCAGTGCAACGTGAAGTGACGTCTACAAACTGTAAATCACATGTCAAGATCATTTTGTCGGTCGTTCTTTAATTGAAACAGATGTTAATAAGCAGGTAAGTTATAATAATTACCTAACTTTTTATTTCCTCCCATTTACCAGCGACTAAATAGTCTTGGAATAAAAATAGTACTTGGCGTGATGTAATTTCCAAATGTTCGGTTAGTCAAAACCTACTATATGACATTCAAACCACCAAAGTCGGGATGTACAAACTAAGTCGTGACCGTCTGTATCGAAATTGATGCCTGGACGTTCGAACAAATTTTCACTAGATTTTCTGCGGAAGCTTAAAGGTACCTTAGATATCTAATCTTGCAGTGGCTAGTGTCATACATGAAAGATAAGGTAAATACGATTGTATAATAAAAACAGAAATTTGTTTTTCGCGATGAGTAGGGATATAAATTTGCATGAAATTTTAGCCTGATGAAAAGTTTCATGAAACATTGGGAGTTTCGTGAAACATTGCAATGTTTCAAATATAGCGGCGGGAACATTCAAACTGATAAAATAAAAGCCTATTAGGTATTTTCACTTCAAGAAACAGCTAACTTCACTTCGTAGATTGCTGACGGGAAAATAAGGGATCAAATGTATGGGATTCAGTTCATTTTTGCCCTATTTTGCTAACATCTTCGTAAAAGGTAATTTTTTCTATATAAATGTAGTTAAAAGATAGTTTTATTTTTTAATAACTATTTAATGAAATAATAAAATAATAATGATGATTAATTACAAATATATTACAGAAATAAAGTTTTGATCCATTTTTCCCCCTCAGCTTTTAACAAAGTGAAGTTAGCTGATGGTTGAAGTGAAAATGCCTTATTGAGGCTTTCATATCCCAACTTTTTCCTGCCGGCTGATTTGATTTATTTTTCCGGTTTGTACTGTGGACCAATAATGCCAATGTTGGCACCCTGAGCTACTGCGCTTGCGTTAGGGCTGACCGCTCACTGGCTGCACTTGGCGCCCGATTCAAAATTACATTAAAAACAATTCTTGTAACTTAAGTAAATAATTATTAAAATATTCACAAGGATATATACAAATTGTGTAACTTTGCTTTCAAGCAAAAAAAATACAACACATATATTATATTAATAACAGTTTATTTTCAGTGAATTCCAAAGACCAAATTATATTTTACAAAACACTCAATTTGAAAAGAAATTTCTTGGAAAAGTGATTGAAAATAATTATTTATAAGTTTTTAATATTTTGTATGTATTTTTCTGGGAATTCATATATTTAAATAACCTATAAATACATAAATTATCACGACTGCATTGTAGTTATGCTTTCTTTCTTTTTTTTTCACTTCAAGCGTCGTGTTGTCACGTCTCAATCAAAAAGAACAATCTGAAATTTTGTTTTAGAATTATTCAAATATTATCACTATTATATTATGCAATTATCTTCTATATATCAAGCTGCTGAAATATCATATGGTATTTAAAAAATGTATCTATTAACAAATATTTTGAGTAATATTAGTCTTTCAAATTCAATAAAAATAAACTGTTATTCATCAAATATATATGTTATAAATTTTTTTCTTATCTGAAATCAAAAGTTACACAATTTGTATACATTTTTGTGTATATTTTCATAATTATTTATTTAAATTACAAGAATTTTTTTTCAATGTAATTTTGAATCGCGCTTCAAAAGGTAGACAACCAGCGCTCAGCCCTAATGCACGCATGAATGAAAATTATTATCATTTTATTATTGCATTAAATAGGCACTCAAAAAGAAAAACTATTTATCAATTGCACTTATACAGAAAAATTACATTCTACGAAGATATTAGAAAAATAGAGCAAAAATTAACCGATTCCCATGAATTTGGTCAATTGTTATCCCCTCAGTATTCAACGAAGTGAAGTGAGCTAGTGATTGGAGTGAAAATGCCTTATTGTATATGTAGACGGTCATGACTTTTTTTATACATCCCGGCTTTAGTTTAAATGTCGACGGACATGACTAACCTAACTTTTGGAAGTTGCATTAAGAAGTTATAAATTTATTCTAAGTGACTGGTACGCCCTATTAAATGAAAGAAATTTGAAAATTGGGTAAATATTGTTTCAATTGGTTTCCTTATTAACAATTATTGAGGCTAATATCGCAAAGCGAATAGTTGCTTTGACAGATATTCAGGTGGCTGACAGCGCGGTTCAGAACTCCACAACTCTGCATAAGCCAAAATCTCCAAATTATACTTTCCCCTAGATGCCCCCATGGGCGCCTACGTTTAGAGGAATACATTTGAGACTTGAAAACTCTCTCAAATGATCATTGGGAGCCCAATGAAATTTGAGCTGCAACAAATTTAACACCAGCGTTTTTCTGTGTATGAAAATCCCAAGTGCATCCTTGGGACGTTTCTAGGACGTCCTATCTCAGGCCAATCAACGTCTCTAAGACGTCCAATGTCCTAAAGATTACCTAAAGACGTCTTAAAGACATGGATGTTCTTGGGAAAACTTTCATACCGAGATTAGACGTTCTAAGAGCATCCCTAGGATGAACAAAAGACATATTATAAAAGACGTCTTAGGGGTGCCCCAAAGACCTCTCTAGGACTTCCTTCATTTTTTTACACACGGGGTTCTTAGTAGATACAAAAACCCATTATGTTTTATAATTTTATATCAGAAGTACATATGTGTTTAGTGCATATGTATTTGAGGATTCTTTAGGTACTATAAGAAAAATGATGAGAAGTCGATAAAATATTTCAACACAAATAACACAGCCAGAAAAAAAGTTGCCAGATCTGGATATAAGACACATGTACCCCTACGTATTTTTAAGCGCTAAATTTTAATTCGTCCTCAGAATTTGTCCAACAGGTCTAGATTTGAACCTAAACTAAAAAAAGAAACGACTGAAAATTGAAAATAAAGCTGATTTTTCCTTTGCATCCCTATGCATCAAAATGCATAGGGGTAAATGTGTCTCATACCCAGATCCGACAACTTTTTGTGTGTGTTAATCTTTTTCATCACTAGAAGTTATCATTAGAAGTTTCACAGAAATTCATTTATTAAAGTTATCATTGTTTTCATAAATCATATTCCTAAACAGCTACATGCAGGAAAAAAACTCATGCTCCTAAAGTTGGATATGATCTTAGCTCAAGTTCAAGGCAAAAACCAAGCTGTTGTAGCTGGAGACGATTTCAGTTCGCTTCCAACGTATAAATTACAAGACCGATTTGATTTCATCGAATTTAATCAACAGCTTTAAGAGTTTCCAGAAATGTAGCTCAAGTTTAGGAGAGACGCTCCCAAAGAATATGGATAATTTCTTAGCCACAATTAAAACCAATGAATTGTCTAATAAATCCTCGGTGGGCACAAAACTATGAAAATCCCAAGAACCTCCTTGGGAGGTTCCTAAGAACATCCTTTGTCAGCCTATAATCAACGTCTCTAAGACGTCTAATGTCCTAAAGATGACCTAAAGACGTCTTAAAGACATGGACCTTTTCAGGAGCTCTTTCGTACTGACACTAGACGTTTTAATAACATCCATAGGATGTGAAAAAAAATATTATAAAAGACCTCTTAAGGATGTCGCAAAGATATCTCCAGCACATCCTTCATTTTGTTGCTCACTGTTTTAACTTGGATCCATCAAAAAACTGAATGAAATTGTAGCTGGCGGAATGTACGTGATGTCCATGATTATTCGTAAGTTTAAATTATATTTTTACAATCTTCACTTCAAAATTTATGTAGATTGATGAAATAATTAAATAAATTTCAGCTATTTTACGAGCAAAGTGTACAGATGCCGAAAATGTGAAAGTGAAAAGTGCTCTAAATAAATGGTTTTTACATTCCCGGGATAGGTGAAACAATGCTGCATTATAGTTACGCAGAGAAGAAGAGTGACGCCTACGTGATAAATAAGTTAATGAATGACATAAACGATAACTAACATTTTAATCGGAACTGTACCCAATATTTTTCAAGTTCAAAGACTATATTGTTTACTCCTCGAGTATAAAATCCGTTAATGATCCAGAATTTGTGTTAAAAGGCATTCCTAATTCTGCATTAGTTTGTCTCAAGTTACCGTAAAATAAGTAGACAATTCGTACCTATGGTCGACATTGAGTGATAAATTTTCTGGAAAAAAGGCTTTGTGTCCATGCTAAGCTTCGAGAACGTACTCAAAGGGTCCTGATGGCGTCAGGATTGCGCAATAGTTTGTATCCAAATTAATGCAAATAGGTTCAAGGTTATTGCGAGAAAAATAAGGATGATTTATTGCTTTCTGATAGATAAGACGTTCCTTATATGCGCAAAAGATGCAGGTGTATAGGTGAAATTTTATAAGGAGACCTTTGTATGGCATCCTGTTTTGACTATTAATTTGATTTATTGCTTCCTGATAGATAATACCTTTAGGTAAAATTCCTGCCTTTATTTGTTTAATGCGCAAAAGATGCAGGTGGACAGATGAAATTTGATATGAGGCTTACGCATGGCATCCCGTTTTGATTATTAATTAGATTTAAAATTTTCTGATGGATGATTCTTTAACTAAAAATTCCTGCCTGTGAAAAACATTCTTCTGCAGTCTAGAATCTTCAAAAAAAAATTAGAATTAAAAAAAGATATACTTAAAGTTAATCGAAGGTAAGAAAGGAATAAAAAGCATTTATTATGGTAGGTCATATATTCAGGGATGCTTGCCTCTTCATTCTGGTATCAGGTAGGGAGCGAGGAATAGAGATAATAGCTCCACGCATTTACACTCCCAGAAGCATTCACGCATCGGCAGTCCGAGGCTGCATACATTTCATTATCCTATGATATCGTTCTGTAGAGAGATCACTTCTTTTACAGCTTGCAATCGTTTGCCATCTTATTCAATCTTTTACCATATGCTAGGTCCGTCAAACTCTGGACGAGGTATATGTAACAAAATACTGAAAACAATTTCGAGACTCGATAGAGAGATTATAAACAGCATGAATTTAATTCCGAACCTTTAATAGACTTTAAGTGAGTACCAAGAGTACACTGCCCGGAACTTATCACTCCTTATGTCACGCAAGGATATTCGAACTGAAGTCGCATACCTTATTTGCCCACAGATATATGCTCTCTTCTCAGCTCTCATTTAGAAAGGTCAGTTTTTTTACCTATCATTCGTTACAGATTTAAAATAAAATGTAAAAAATGCAAAAAAATTAATATGATAGAATATTTGAATTTTTTTTCCATCATTCGCTATGGCTACTCTATAATATAGGCTATAGAAAATCGAGGATAATTCAATTCAGCGTTAACAATTTTTTCTATAATGCTGAATCTTCTAGAACAAATGACGTGATCATCAAATTGTACTATGCAATTTCTGCAAGGAATTGTCTGTAGACAACCTGAAGGTTATTATAAATAACGCATTGCATTTTTCACGCTGAAAAAACGTTATATTTAGAACGTATCTAGACGTGTCGATTATAATTTAGCACCTTGTAGAAAATTTTGACAAAGAGGGGATGTAATAATAGATAAAGATGGTAAATGATATGCAGCATGTATAGTTTCGGGAGAAAGAGAGATGGAGAGCTATGTATTAAAAAAATGTTTTCAATCAAAAGTAATTTTGTAAGATTACAGAAGGCTTTGCGATTGAGCGACTTGAAAAAAACCAACAGATTCTTGAGAGGTCCGAGTACATACAGTTGGTCACTGTCACAGATTTAGAATCTTATATTGATATAGCTAGAAAGTCAAATAAACTATTTGAGATAAAGAAAATAGAATTTGGAAACGCTTTCTAGAATTAATAAAATAAATTAAATTTATAAATATTAGAGTTGACTAAGAAAAGTTGAAATTATCTTTCACATAATAGAGTAATCTGCTACAAAAAGATTCAATTTACTTACTTCATACATTAAAATAAAGCATTATAAATAACAAACAATTAATTCAGCAGTACGAAAATTTAATGCAAAGAAACTGTGAATCAACCATTGGTAACCAATTTAATTCAATTAAATTTATCAAATTTTACTGTGCAATTTTTCGTGAACAACTTCAAGGTTATTGGAAATGCCACATTTCATTTTGCGATGTTAAAAAATTGTATCCGCAAGTATTGATTATAACTTAGAACCTTCTAGAAAAGTTAGACAAAGAAGAAGATATATTAGTAGACAAAGATGGTTAATGATATGTATCATGTATAATTTATGGAGAAAGAGAGGTATGTATTAAAAATGTTTTAAATCAAAAATAATTTTATAAAATTTGCAAGACGATAGAAGGGTTTACGATTAAGCGACTCAAAACCAGTTACAAATCTTACAGCATACCTCAGCAAATAAATTACATCATATAAAAACTTTTGCATGAATCTTGGACAATGCCAACAGATTCTTAAGAAATCCTTTCAAAAAGAGTGGGTTACTGTGACAGATTTAGTATTAATTCCAGATAGCCTCGTAGTATTGAATCAACTATTTTAAGATGAACGCATAAGTTTAAAGATCTTGTTAGAATTTACTTTCTTGAAATAAAGTAGCATGAATGATAAGAATACATTCAACAGTATTAGAATTTAGTGTAAGGAAACTGTGAAACTCTTAAATTAAAATTTAGTGATATAAAAAATACGACAAAAAATACGACAAAAAATACAAAAATTAATACAGTTTATAGAAATCGAGGATGATATATTGCTTTCTAGCTAGCTAATTTAATTCAGAGATCATAAAAACCAGACCATAGAAATCTACCTTATCGATTCATCGAATTCCTAATACGCAATTTTTTTTTTTAACGATGATGTTTAAAATCTCTTTCATCCTGCTTATGATTCTTGGCTGAGCAAGAATATTTCTCATGACTTTTTAAATTATCAAGTCTTAGTAAGTTTTGGATCAATTTGAACAGGTGCTAGTCATCTTGCTACTGACACAGTAAAAGTGGCTGTTCATGCATGGAATCTGCGTTTATATCCTCCTCCTTCGCCCCTCCTTCTCCTCCTCTTCCTCCTCATGTCCATCTTAATTTTTTCAGCTTCTCTTTCCTCACCTCCTCCTTTTCCAACTCCTCTTCCAAACAGTTATACAGTTTTTTAACCAAAGAATTTTGGTTAAAAGTGTAACTGTTTTTTAACTGTTTGGAAGAGTAGTTGGAAAAGGAGGAGGTGAAGAAAGAGAAGCTGAAAAATGAAGATGTTCATGAGGAGGAGGAAGGGCGAAGGAGGAGGATATAAACTTAGATTCCACGCATGAACAACCATTTTTACTGTGTCAGTGGCAAGATGACTAGCATCTGTTCAAAATATTCCAAAACTTACTTAAGGCTTGATAATGTAAAAAGACATGAGAAATACTCTTGCTCATACAAGAATCATAAGCTTAGTACACTTAGTACGCATTAACAACTACATCATTACGGAATTCTTCTCCCTCTCCTCCTCCTCCTCATCTATTCTTTCTCGTTCTTCCACATACATTTTTGATAGTTTACTTACCTTGATTTAGGAGAAATCAAGATTTAAGAGGTGAAGCGTGGTAACAACTATATGAAAAGCAGCGTACCTGGTAGCGGTGCACTGCATCATAATCTTAATTACACTTAGACTTCTTCTTAATCAAACTAAGTTTTTATTTACTAAGTTGACATAATTGAATTGAAAGTATGTTTATGATTTTAATAATCAGAAATCGTTAGCTGTTTAACTGGATTTATTTAACAAAAATTAAATGTTCGTTCTAAGAAAAAAATAATTATTTGCAACTGTTATGTAACAGCATACTCTAATATTATTGATACTTCACGAACAACATTATTGAATTAGATTTCTTCATACCCAGTAGTGAGGAACAAGGCATTACTACCTACAGTTCCTTTAGTTTTTGGTGTTGTTTGGAAGACAATGTGTTCCGTTATTTTTACATCTAAATTTAATATTTTCAATAACTGCTGAACTGTAATATTATCGTATCTTCCTTCTCCTTCCCGTCATCACCATCCTCTATTTACGACTAGAATCAAAGTTAGCGTATCTGATAGTGGCGCACTCTATGATAATCTTTTTTTACCCAGGTTCTTGTTTTAGTAAAAGAAAGTTGCGTTTTCTAAGTTGAAATAGTTGAATCAACTATATATTAATTATTCTGTTAACTTGAAATCCTGGCCACTTTAAATGGGTTTACTAATGCCTACATTTTTCTCTCCGTGTACATATACATCGTCCAGAGTTTGACGAACCTAGCATATGGTAAAAGAATGGATACGAAGGCGAACGATCGCGAGCTGTAAAAGAAGTGATCTTCCTACAGAACGATATAAGATAATGAAATGTGTGCAGCTTCAAACTGCCGATGTGAGAATGCTTCTACGAGTTTGAACGCGTGTAGCTATTATCTCTAGTCCTTGCTCGCTACTTGATACCAGAATAAAGCGACAAGAATCCCTGAGTATATGACCTACATACCATAAGAAATTCTTTTTTATTCCTATCTCACCTGCGATTAACTTTAAATATATATTTTTTTATTCTAATTTTTGTATTCCTTTCTTACCTTCGATTAACTTTAAGTATATCTTCTTTTTTAATTCTAATTTTTTTCTCGAAGATTCTAGACTGCAGAAAAATGTTTTTCACAGGCATGAATTTTTAGTTGAAGGATCATTTATCAGAAAATTTTAAATCTAATTAATAATAAAAACAGTATGCCATGCATAACCCTCATATCAAATTTCATCTGTCCACCTGCATCTTTTGCGCATAAAACAAATAAAGGCGGGAATTTTTACGTAAAAGTATTAACTATCAGGAAAAAATTAATGAAATTAATAGTCAAAACAGGATGCAATACATAGGTCTCCATATAAAGTTTCACCTATACACCTGTATCTTTTGCGCATTTAACATACGCCTTATCTATCAGGAAGCAATTAATCATCCTTGTTTTTCTCACAATATCCTTGCACCTGTTTACATTAGTTTGGTTACAAAATATTGCGCAGTCGTAAAAATTTAGCACGGGAACGAACCACTACAGGTCGAAGCTTCTCGATGTAGGTAAGGTAGGAATCGTGAGACAGAACCTGTCTTACTGACATACTTGCGTTCATATAAAAATAAGTCGTCATTCATTCATTTATTTGCTGAAAATGGAAGTATTTTAATATTGTTTGCAAGACTAACTGCTAGTAAAATTGGTAAATATCAGTGTTTGTGTATTTAAAAAAAAACAATACAAGTAAACGAATGGCAAAAAAATACTTTTCTGTAAAATGTTAAAAAATAGTTTTTGTTAAACAATTCTAAGTTACAAAAAAAACGTTTTGTGTATTTATAATGCAGCTTGTGAATTGAAAAACTTTTTATTACTCCTTTAAAAGTTGTTAACGAAAGTTGTGCTTCTCAGTCAGAGGTTTAATTCTTTTGTCACTGTAAAGCGAAAGTTTGTGATCCTTAAGCTTTTTTTTGCTTTTATATATAAAGAAATAAAAAGAAAAACGCTGTAAGGATTTTAAAGAGATAGCTTCATTGACTGAATGGGATAGTCATTTTTAAAAGTTCTGTTGTGTGAATTTCCTATTATAAATAAAAGAAACATTCTCAAATAAACTTTCATCTGTTCGGTCATATGTGAAGGTTTTGCTCACTGTCTTCTTTGATTACCGTGGTGTAGTGCATCAGGAATTCTTACCACAAGGTCGTACGGTCAATAAGGATTATTACCTTCAAGTTATGCGCCGTTTGCGAGAGGCGATACGCAAAAAACGTCCGGAACTTTGAAAAAACAATTCGTGGTTTTTGCATCACGATAATGCACCTGCTCATTCATCGTTGCTTGTGAAAGATTTTCTGACCAAAAACAGCACCACAGTCATGCCTCAGCCTCCATATTCACCGAATTTGCCCCCAGTGACTTTTTTCTTTTCCCAAAACTCAAGAAACCAATGAAAGGACATCGATTTTCAACGATTGAGGAGATAAAAACTGCATCGCTGAAAGAACTCAAGGCTATACCACAAAATGATTATCAGAAGTGCTTCGATGATTGGAAAAAGCGTTGGCACAAGTGTATTATATCTGAGGGGGATTACTTTGAAGGGGACAACATAAATATTGATAAATAAATGAATATTTTTTGAGAAAACCATAAAGTCACCTTATTTTTTGAACACACCTCGTATAGACAGGGTATTGTAAAGCTATCCTGACGGCCTCCTTTCACGATATAATTCTGATATGTGCGGGATATCGCTAAGATAAAATTAAGGTGGACATTCGATTCCTACCAAGTAATACAAGATGATGAGTTTTAAATGTAGATGAATTTCATTTTTGATTAAATTAGGTCAATCAATTAACTTCAACCAGAAATGGTATTCAAGTACAGTGTCTCATATCTGATATACGAGTACATCAAGAAGCTGACTTTCAATCAAGCGCGTTTCTTAAACTAATGTTATAATCATCAGTTGACTTTCGATTGGCGAAAGATCCTTTTGGTTACATATGAAAGTCAATCACCTTTTTTTCACTGAAACTTAGATTATTGTACGGCTATGTATAAGTTATCTTACAAGTATCTATACTGAAATCTGTAAAGATAAGTGGCATCTTGATAAAGGAATCTTGAAGGAATCTGTGAGATATCTTAGGATGCTTTCATGCCTCTGCAAGCAGGTAGCCTGCATGCAGAAAACCCATAAGAGTGAAAGAGATGGACCATTATCTATCTCACTCTTATAGGTTTTCTGCATACAGGTTGCCTGTTTGCAGAGGCGCATGAAAGAACACTTAGTGTTTGCTGGGATGTTTTTTCTCATGCTAATGTGACAGTTGGTGATCGTTCCGTTATGTTCAAATTAGAAATTTGAGTTTGTGATAAAAATAAAATTGGGATAGAGAAAGGAAGGGAGAGACTTGGTATTGCTCCGGTATTGAGACCAGCTTGATCTGGAATTTAAGTAATTATTTAAAGGAATAAAAATTGTGAAAGACTAACGCGTTTAATCTGGCATGACTTATTGGACATTTTGTTATTGAAACTGGAAATCAGGTCTTCGCATAGTTTACAAAATATGTACTTAATGGTATATTTGATGAAAGGACTAGTTGATGTTTGTATCACAGTTTGACGCAATAATTAGGTCATCTTTAGGTTAGTTTAGGGGTACAAGTTTAAATTTTGATTGGTTTAACGTATGAGAGTGAGTGAGAGTATGATTGCGCGGGAGATGTGTGGATCGCTGCGCGATTGGGGAGCCCACGAACTTCATTGATTTTCCGAGATCAGATTTTAATCAACTTGCGATCCGGAACTTTTAACCCGTTCTCTTCTTCCACGAAAGGCGGACTTTTCATATCTATTGTGTTGCATTTCATCTTTACCTTCAATAGATAGTATAATCACTAGATACTAATTTTTGTGTGCATCCATTGAATCAAATATAATTTCAGAAATATTAATCAATAGTTTAACTCAACAAACTTATCGCGACGGACGAAAGAACATATTCATCGGTGGTTTCGTCAATCTCCACTACGGGCGAGGAACGTTTTTATCTTTGGTAGAAGAACTCAGCAGTTTAATTAATCGTACAATTGAAATAAATGACAAATAATTGAACCGCTTATATTCTTAAATTCAATTTATTTTTTCATTTGCGCCGTAATAGCCCGAGACTCAGGTAGAAAGACCGGTAGCAGGTGGAAAATTCCGTGAATACTGTAAAGAAAGCGATCACATAATAAATAGCTGCGAAAAATTAGCAAAAAGAATCTAAGAAAAAAAACAAAATAAAAAAAGCTCTTTAAACGAGCAATAAGTTCGTTGGAATAGTGTGGCGACGAACTTCCCTCAGAAATTACACTAATTCGGCGTAATTTATTAGCATGGGATATGGAAAGTAAGGCAAAATTACCCAGGGTTGAATTGTTCGCAGAGGAATTAGTGGATTAAAAAAGGATATTTTTTGTAGATACAGGGGCTGAATTGAACATAGTTCATTAAGAAAAATTAAAGAGTTTTGTGAAAATGAATGAAAAGTTTAAATTTATTCTGTGCGGAATTGGTGGTAAATCAGTTTATACACTCGGTGAAGTATTCTTAATGGTAAATAATAGTCCGTGCTCTTTTTAAGTGATTCCCGATAAACTTCCATTGCCGGGGGATGGAATTGTTGGAATGCCGCTTTTAAAAGATTCATCTATCCACCTGAAAGAAAAAAGCACCCGTTAGGTACATTTACATTAGCGCCAGATAATTTGAATATAAATTTTTGCATTAAAGCTAGGATAAAGCTATTAGTTACAGTACTAGTGGCAAATCGAGAAATAAAAGAGGGTTCTCTACCAATAGTAGATTTAGGGTTTCAGTTCGAGTAAAGGAAAGTCGGTTAAATCGATTAATAGATGCTCTAAATTTGTTGGACATGAACAAGTAGGAAAGAGGATCCTTACTCTCTATACTAAGCAAATATCAGCAAAAGTTTTTATTTGAAAGGCGATCAACTAGGAACTACTAGTATTCTCAAGCATCGAGTAAATTTGACGCACGATGTACCTGTTACAAAAAAGGGGTATCGTTACCCACCTGTACATAATAATGGACATTTTAGATCAGCTGGGAGGTGCAAAATGTTTTACGGTTTTGGAGCTCGCAGCTAGATTTCATCAAATACAGGTTGAGCTGAGTGACCAAGGTAAGACCGCGTTTTCCACCCCTTTTGGCCATTATGAATTTAATAGGATGTCTTTTGGGATGAAAAATGCACCTGCCAATTTTCAAAGATTTATGGACGGTGTCCTATCGGGTTTACAGGGTATTGAATTATTCGTATACATGTATGATATTCTTGTTTATGCAAAATCTTTCAAAGAACATAATGAGAAATTAGAAAAATTATTAGGCCGCTTAAAAACTGCGAATCCTGTTTTACAACCGGAAAAATGCAAATTTTTCTGCAAGGAAATAGGTTATTTGGGACATATTATTCTTCAAGAGGGAGTAAAGTCTGATTCCAGGAAGTTAATAGCTGTTATGCATTTCCCTCGACCGAAATGTCGAAAGAATGTAAAACTATTTTTAGGGCTTGCGGGATAATATAGGGGTTTTGTGCCTGGATTTTCTCTGATAGATAAACCTCTTAATAACTTATTAAAAAAGGGCATTACCTATAATTGGACGTTAGAGGCACAGATTGCATTTGATGATTTGAAGTGAATTCTTTGCACGAAACCATTGTTACGATATCCGGATTTTAGCCGCCCATTTATAGTAACTGTTGATGCATCTGATTTTAATATGGGCGCTATATTAAGCCAGGGTCCAATAGGTAAGGATTTACCGATTGCGTATGCCTCTCGTGCGTTGTATGGAGCCCAGGTGAAGAAAAACGTCCCTGAAAAGGAGTTAATCGCTGTAATTTTCGCTGTTGTTCAATTCAGACCTTATATTTATGGAAGGAAATTCATCTTGGTTACGGATCATCGTCCTTTGGTATGGTGGCATCAGCTAAATGATCCTACTTTAGGTTCTAAATTGGCAAGATGGAAGGTAAAGTTGCAAAAATACGATATTGAAGTTATTTATAAACCTGGGCGAGTTAATTCAAATGCCAACACATTGTCACGGAATCCTGTTGAGGAATTTAAACAGATAAATGATGAAGAGATTGATTCAGATACCTCCGAGGTGATTGATCGGAATGTTGGAAAAGTGCACGTTCTTACGCGTCCTGAGAAATCGCCGAAAGGGCATGAGGTCTGGTGTCATGAGTTTACTGTAGAAAGTTTATTTATGAGTTTATGCAAAGAAGATGTTATATGTTTCATGATTGATCTAGATACTGGTGACATTGTAGCTGATGGTCGTATAAATTCCACGAGGGATCCTGATTTTAACAAAAATTTTGTCAAAGGTGGTATAAATTCCACGATTGGCTTTGATTTTGGTGAGATTACTGTTGGAAATATGATAAATTTAGTTGATTGTGTGAAAAGGGGCACTGAGACAGGTGGTATTAATTTCACGAGGGACTCGGATATTAATGAAAATGTAAGCGAGATTAAAAGGTATCTCGGGCAGGCGGGCTGTTAAAGTACTTCAAAAATGAAGTTACTAAGAACTTTTCCTCTAAATAAGGACAGTGTCAATTGGAGGGACTTGTCAGGCCAAGGAAAATTAAAAAGGGCTAGGACTGATGGCGTAAGTAATTCGTCACAAGAGGAGTTTGGGATTCTGGTGGGAAAGGCTCATATCAGGTCTGAAAACGTTGCTGGGTCAACAAATGCCCTGACCGATGACGTAGGCAGGACGCCACTTTTTAACTCGGGAACTCTTTCGGGGAAGGTCGACAGCACGTCTGCGGAGTTAAAAATAACTTCTAGCTGTGATAAAGACGAGCCGCTGGAAAGTGAGCCTGGGAGTCAACCGGGGAAGGTCTTGAGTAAATCACTTAGAAAAAGAGACCTTAAGACGTGCGCACGCGGGTCAAATAAGGCACAGGCAAGCCCAGATCAATATGATAATAATGGGGATGATGAACTACTTGATGAGTATTGTAAAATGACTATGATTGGCGAGTTGAACATTAATGGAATAATGGAGGGAGGTGAAGGGGAGGAACCTGGCGTCGCTGTTTTAATACCCGTTCAGAGGGAGGGTACTGTGACAGTCGGGAATCTTCTCAAACCCTTGTTTAAAAGTAGCAGGGATAAATTATGGATGCGAGATGACCATTTGGTGAACTTCATGAGTTGTAATCATATCCTTATTACCCCTGTAGGTCGAGAATCAATGCATAATTCAATTATTAAATTATCCGATCTTAAAAACGAAAAAGTTTAAGTAAGTCATGCTGTTTCATTGAATTATAAAAAAAACTTTGTTTTTAATTTATATGTTAAAGAGGAATTTTTTAGCAAGATATATACAATTGATATTGAATCTGCAATATCAACTTTGAAAGATGCGGAAGTTGAACATAAAATAAAATTTTTCAGTATTTCACGGAAGGGTAATGGGTTCGATATACTACCTTGGGACACGATAGAATTATTATTTAAAACTTATTTCGGAAGAGGGGATTACATTGTTACAGTATGCACAGGCGAAGTTACAATTCCACCTAAAGATCAAAGATCCAAAATTATTAAAGAATGTCATGACTCTACGACCGGAGGTCATAAAGGAGTATTTAAAACATCGGAAAGGGTTAAAGAACGTTTCTTTTGGAAAGGCGTAAAGAAGGATGTTCAAAAAACGTGTGATTCTTGCCAGAAGAAAAAATTAGTACAGGTAAGGGCCAAATTGCCAATGCGTATAACTAATACACCTGTAAGAGTTTTCAAAAAATTACAAATTGATTTAGTGGGCCCTTTTACCAAAATCAGACAATGGAAATGAATACATGATGACTGGGCAAGATGGTCTTTCTAAATATTCAGGTGCTATCCCTTTATCTAAAATAGATGGCCCAACAATATCGTCATTGTTTGGTTAACATTTTATTTGGCGTTTAGGGTGCAGCGAATTTATTCAAACGGATCAGGGTCCTCAATTTATGAGTGAAATAATGGCCGGTTTTGCCAAATTATTTGAAATTAAACAATATAAATTATCGGTTTACCATTATCAATCCTTGGGAGTCTATGAATCTATGGCTTTTATTTTTCATGAGATTGTATTCGGCAGGAAAACAGTATTTCCTTCCGAATTCGCTGAGGAAAAGGTTACGATGACCTTTGTCAAATTGGTTGATGATATTTTAAATAGATTAATTGCAGCCTCATCAATGCTCCATTGCCGGTTGGAAGCTCCAACGAAACGATGTAAAAATATTATGATCATAAAACTAACGGGATGAATTTTAAAAAGGGTCAATATATTTATTTGTTGAATGAAAAAAGGGTTAGTAAATTAGGAGACCATTATGAAGGTCCTTATAAAATTACTAGAGCAGTCAGCGACTAGAACGTGGAGATCCTAAAAAATGATGGAACATCCGTTGTCTATATGAACCACATAAATGAGCGCTGTAATACTGTTAATTTCATTACTACAGATTTAAATTTAAACCTAGGTGAGTAAGCAATGTCATTAAAGTTTTTTTAAATTGAATTTGCAACATTATTTGCCTATAAAAAAAAGAACAGGGAATAATTTTTTTACACGGTGGGTCCCCGAAGAAATCATGAAGGAAAAGTGAATAAAATTCTTGGAAAGTAGTTTTATGATTTTGGAACTACGACACAATTTAGTGGGTCAAATAAGGTTGCAAAGCGATCCTCAGAGAGTTCAAGTGCACCCAGGGCTGGCGTAAGTGGTAGGGAGACGAAAGCGGACGTACAAGCCGTTGACATTCCCTTGTATACCACGTGGTCTTTCTTTTGGTTTGTAAAATATAAAGAATCGAAATAGAAAAAAAGTAAAAACATAATTAAGTAATGATTAAAATACACTTAAAGCCCCATATAATTACAGTTGGTATGATTTTTAACGTGATATATGAAAATATATTTCAGACTTGCTCTATTGACGGTTTAAAGACATATTTCTCTTCTTTTGTTTTGATTGTTAGAAAGTGAAAAAAAATGAAAGAGGAAAGAAAAATGGCAATGCTAATTAAAAATCAATGCAGGAAAAGCAAAGGACTAGGTTGGAAGCCACGCGTGAGCCTAACCAGGAACTCTAAATTACCTGTGTTTACGAAGATTTTGGATGAGGTAGGTGCAAGTAGTTAAAAATTGTAAGAAAACAAAATAAAATAACAAAAATGGCAGTAGAAAAGGAAAGGAATTTTTTTTTGAAATTAAAAGGGGAATAATTATTTGTTGTTATGTAGCTTTGATCACGGAAGATGATGGAGGTGTGCAAAGTGCGAAGACGGTGGGAAGCTGCCTGAACAAAAATTTTCATGCAATTTGATATTTTGATTAATTTGATATTTTATTTTAATCTTTCAATCGAGCAGTTATAAAAATAAATTAAATTCAAAATAGTTGGTTTTGGAGCATTCTTTTATTACGCTAATCACATTGAGTTGTTGCGGGATAAAAAAAAAGAAAAAAACGGGGGGGAGCTTTGACTCAATTCCAGATACGAAGTCCTTCAAATGTAGATAAAAGCGTTCAAGGAGAGCAGGGGGCCAGTTAAATATAAATTAATAATTATAGAAGTATAGGGCCCCACCTGTTGATTAGAAGGATGGGCACTTAGATTAGCCGTTAGCTTTAATATTATATTTAATAGAAATTTTAGCCTCATTTACTAAAAACATAATAAGTAGGAATATACCTTCCTTTCCAGTTTAACCATAATTTTAGGATTATGT
>NC_046658.1:133060217-133061795 GCF_010883055.1 Belonocnema kinseyi | reverse complement strand
TTTCTAGAAATAATCTAGAAGTTTTTTAATGTACCTTTACTGAGATTCTGGTGGTTCGGAACCCACCTTAAGCTGTAGGTCCCCCCCATCGTGTACTTTACTGCAAGAGCCTCAGTGGCTCAGTTGGTTAGACACTCGGACTTCACCTCAGAGGTCCGGGGTTCGCTCCCTGAGCCGGTACCTCCAGAAATTTTTCAATGTACCTTTACTGAGGTTTTGGTGGTTCGGAACCCACCTTAAGCTGTAGGTCCCCACATCGTGTACTTGACTGCAACCCAGTCTGTTAATGATGGGGTAAAAACCAGGCTTTATCCAATATGTCTGGGCAGACTACTCTCATCAGATCACTTAATTGCATTATAAAAATGCGTCCGTGACTGATGATATATACTGGGACAGCCCCGCGCAAAATGATCAAATAAAAATCCATCTCTAACCAAAAATGCCTTCGACATATAGGGCAGTATAAGCTTGTGACAACATTTCAACACAGAAATGTTTTTTTATAAACGTGAAAATGTAATTATATAATACGGATGAAAATTTTCATAAACTTTGCCTTTAAAGGGTAAAATTGAACCATTTAATGAACATTACCGAGTGTTTAGTAGGATTAAATGGAGTTATGATGTTTTGGTTAGTGATCTGAATCTTACTATAAATTTAATTTTGATTTCGAAACTTATTTTTAATTCTGATTTAGCAAATCCTGTGCGACATGAAAAGCAAAGTAAAAATGTATGGAAAGGGGGGAACCTGGTTGCCTTCTTCTTTTACAATAGGTTAGGAAGGTATAGTGTGTGATGGATACTTATAGTAATGAGATAGGGTCATCAATATCAAAGTATTAGAGGTACTTACCCAAGTTAGAAGGGCATGATAGACGATGTTCTTATAAAAATTATATTCGCCTCCATGATCTGTGAATATCACACACTTCAAAAACTTGTATGTCAGCACAAGCGGGCTCGTCACTCGTCATATCGCGTAATGGGTTGAAGCTGTGGAGTTTTAATTGCAACTTAAATCCCGTAGGAACCACCCCGACACCAAATTAGAGAAGAGAAAGGAAATTAATCCATCAACACAATAAATAAACCGGCACAAATTTATGTTGACAAAAAGCCGCGTTATAAGCGCGACTTTTTTATAAGGGGGGAAGTGTGACAGTCGGTGTTCGTCCCGTTATGTTCAAGCCGTCCGCAAGAGGCAGCGCCTCCCGCGCGATCAAATTTTGAAATTTACAAAGGAAAACTGTAAGAAGAAATTATTTTTGAAATAACAAGGAAATTAGAAACTAGTAATTTGAGTTTGAAATAGAAATAAAATTGGGATAGAGAAAGAAAGAGAGAGATTTGGTATTGCGGAAAGGCGAACTGACTTTATAATGCAAGAAATGTTATAAATTACGTTCTATTTTGCTCTGATGCTTTGCACGTGTCTTAGAAAATATGTTTTATTTCAGGCCTGTTTTTTGTCGAGCTTGATCCTTCAAATGACGCCTGTCAAAACTTCAGCCATTTATGTTTACGCATTTACAAGTTACAGCACTGAGAAGCGATTAACCTCCGAGTTTTT
>NC_046658.1:133054483-133060117 GCF_010883055.1 Belonocnema kinseyi | reverse complement strand
TGTGGCCGTACGAGCACAGTTGATGCTGAACGATCTGGGCGCCCAAAAGAGGTCACTACACCAGAAAATGTCGAAAAAATCCATAATATGATGTTGAATGATTCCAAAGTAAAATTGAAAGAGGTAGCTAATGCTGTAGGCATATCATTGGAACGTGTGGGCAATATCGTGCATTCAGTTTTGGGCATGAAGAAGCTCTGCGCCGATGGGTGCCGCGTTTGCTCACAGTGGACCAAAAACGAATTCGTGTGACAACTTCCCAGCAGAATTTGGCATTATTTTCGCGTAAGCCGACCGAGTTTTTGCGCCGATTCATAACCATGGATGAAACCTGGATCCACTACTACACTCCTGAGTCAACGCAACAGGCAAAACAGTGGGTTCCACCGGGCCAAAGTGCTCCGAAGCGTCCAAAAACGCAACAATGGGTTGGAAAGGTTATGGCCTCCGTATTTTGGGATGCACATGGCATAATATTCGTGGACTATTTTGAAAAAGGTAAAACCACAACCGGAGCATACTATTCAACATTATTGGACCGATTGAAAATCGAAATCGCCGAAAAACGACCGCATTTGAAGAAGAAAAAAGCGCTTTATCATCACGACAATGCGTCTGTTCATTCATGCTTAATTGCACAAGCAAAATTGCATGAAATCGGCTTCGAATTGGTTCCTCAGCCACCACATTCACCAGACCTGGCCCCCAGCGACTATTATATTGTTCCCTATCCCGAAGAGATGGCTCACCGGTAAGGGTTTTTACTCAAATGAGGAGCTCAGAGCTGAAACTGAGGCGTATTTTGGAGACCTAAAAGGAGAGTATGTTGAAAAATAAAACCGACTTTGGCCAAAAAAACGTCTCCGTGTTTCATTTTTTAGAGACTTATCAGACTGCCTAGTAGGTTGCAATGCGGAAGTATAAGGTGTGCATGTGATTTAGTTTTGAAACTGAAAGCAACTTTATTTGAAAGGGTAGATAGGAATGATGAAATGTAGCTCTAAGGTTTTGTTTTGAACAGTTATATGAATAAAGAGAGTACTGTTAAATAACCGGCTTGATCTGGAATTTAAGTAATTACTTAGGGGAATAAAAATTGTGAAAGACTAACGCGTTTAATCTGGCATGACTTATTGGACATTTTGTTATTGAAACTGGAAATCAGGTCTTATCATAGTTTACAATACGTGCTTAATGGTATATTTGAGGAAGGGACTAGTTGAGGTTTTATCACAGTTTGACGCAATAATTAGGTCATCTTTAGGTTAGATTTTAATCGACTCGCGATCCGGAACCTAGTATTAGTATCCGGAATCTAGTATTAGTATCACTAGATACTAATTTTTTTGTGCATCTATTAAATCGAATATAATTTTGGAAAAATTATTCAATAGTTTAACTCAACAAGTTTATCAGGGCGGACTGAACAACATATTCATAGGTGGTTTCGTCAATCTCGACTACACACGAGGAAGGTTTTTACCTTCAGTGGAAGAACTCAGCAGTTTCGTTAATTATACAATTAAAATAATTGAAAAATAATTCAACCACTTATATTTCTAAATTCAAATTATTTTCTCGTTCGCGATATAATAGCCCGAGACCGTTACACTAAATTTACAGCGGTGCCATCTATTGACAGAAATATAAATTGAAATATTTACAGACCGAGTAATCTCAGTAGGTACAAATCTATGAAAATCCCAAGAACGTCTGTGGGGCGTTCCTAGGACGTCCTATGTCAGCCCAATCAACGTCTCTAAGCCGTCCAATGTCCTAAATATTTCCTATAGACATCTTAAAGACATGGACGTTCTCGGGCCATCTTTCGTACTGACATTGGACGTTTTAAAAGCATCCCTAGGATATCCAAAAGACATCTTCCAAAAGACGTCTTAGGAATGTCCCCCTTCGGTTCCAGTTTTAAAAACTCAAAAATGCTGCAAGATCATCTTTTAAACTGTTGAAATTCAGATTCTATGTTAAAATTTCCATCAGAAACTCACGGAGTAATCGCAATACTTTTTTTTGCATCATTAAAAATATAAAAAAATTTCATTAACTTTATACGTCTCATTTTGCACAAATTTAATAACTTCCCCGATAAGAATAATATGAAAAATGAGAATTTAAACAAATCCTTTACTTTTAGTCCTGACATCTCGTCTTGTAACCTCAAGGACATTGCTTGACTGTTCTTACTTGCATCGCAGCGTTGTTGTCTGAGATTTCCACTGCGTGGCGCTAGCATCCAGACAATATTTTAAAGGTTACTGACGGAACGCCTATTTACTGCTACTACAAGAAGATACACTTGAAGACGCATTCGGCTCATGTATATGACAGGTGTTCTATCTTTTAAACTTTTTAAAGTTACAAGAAAAAGTAATGCGATTACTCCGTGAGTTTCTAATGCAAATTTTAACGTAGAATTCGAATTTCAGCAATTTAAAAGTTCATCTTGTTGTCTTTTTTTGGTTTTTCAAGAAGGAACCGAAGGGGGACTCAGTGGGGTCCTTACGGGTACTTTAAAGAGGATCCTTTCGGTTCCTTCGGTCTTCCAGGGAAATTAAAAGACCTCTCTATTTTACCGACTTTCTTTTGCGACTGTTGCTGATAATCAAGAACATGATGCAACTATTGTTTAAAAAATTTTGATTAAAACAATCAATCTGCGAAAAACTGTTTCATGAAAAAGGAGATTTGCTTAACTTCTGCTGAAACAAAAACCTGATGAAACTTACATAAACTCTAATGGCTAAAAATGTAAAAAATTTCTTGTTGCTAGAAATGCACAAAAGAAAAATTATAGTTCCTCTAAACCTATTCGCTCAAATACTGCAAAATACAAAACATAATTTATTTATGAACTAGAGGCGAAAGTCTTTTTAAATAAAATAAAAAACAATAAATTTATGTACACTTGTTTATTAACAATAAATATCAATATATTTACAATTTTTTATTTACATTGTGAGCTTATATACTACTTACAATCTATATTCAGACATTTCTTGTTTACAATACATTTATTCACTATCCGCATTCCTTCACTTAACTAAGTTATTAGCAGTTAATGTAGATGAAGTCAGTTTCTTTTTTAACAACTGCTTTTACACATTTAGATTTCTTTGTAATGTCTTGGCCATTAATAAGGATGCTACACATTTTGTTGTGCAAAACAAAAAATGCAGTCAAAATTTTACCGTTATACACTCCTTGTAGCCAATGTTGTTGCATTTTTGAAGCAGTGAAGGTATCGAAGTTTACAAGCGCAGACAAATCTTTAAATCATACATAGTGGAGGTTGGAGAAGACTTGGTCATAGTCATCGGGATTCAGCTCAAAGTAATGGTTTCGAATGCATAGAAGATTAGGTTATTCTTTTTTTCAGATTTTAGATTCAGAGGTACAAGAGTGTAGTTAAATTGTCTTCCATTCAGACCATATACGATGGTAGAGTCATTATTTAATTTTTCGAACTTATGTATATCTGAAAACGAAATAATATTTTTCAAGGAATCTGCATTATCATCAGAGAATAATATGAATTCTTAACGTCTTTTCAGACTAGATGGAGCTATGAATTAAACATTTTTTCAAATTGAAATAAAGTTTTTGATATAATATGCTTGATATTCCCCTCTTTTCTCTGTTTAAATAATTATTCTTTTTTCCCCTGTTTTCAAAAAACTTTTTCTTATCATTTCACTTAAATGCGAACTGAAGTAATAGAACCCAATTAAAAAATCCAGCTACTTTTGCTTGAAAGTTTATTATTTTTAGTTGAAAATTCCACTACTATATATTTGGTTTAGAATTCATCGCCTTTGGTTAAACATTCTTCTATTTGGCAACATTATCAACTATTTCGTTTAAGATTCACATATTCGGTTAAAAAATTATATTATTTTTCGAAAATTTGAATTTTTTATTGAACATGTATCTGTATTCGGAAAAAGTCGGCTTTTTAATCATTATTGGTTGAAATTTAATTTTTTTGTTGAAAATTTATCTTTTCGGGTAACAAAATCAAGGATTTTCTGAAACATTCTACTTTTAAATTTGAAACCTCAACTTTTTTGCAGAAATTTTGTTTCTTTTGGTAAAAAATATCTTGTACTTGAAAACTAATTTTTTATGGAATATTTATTTTTGGCGTAAAAGTAAACAATTTTGTTGACCATTTGTCTTTTTGGTTGAATTTGACTGTTTTCGAATTAGAAATTAAAATCTTTTTTGGTTGAGATATCAACTATTATATTTTTCGTTGAGGATTCATCTTTTTTAGTTGAAAATTCAACTGCTTGGTTGAAAATCGAATTAATTTGTTAAAAATTGTTTTTTTTTCAGTTAAAGATTTATTTCTTTGTTTGAAAATTTAATTATTATGTTAAAAATGGTTTTTTCCATTGAAAACCTCATCATTGACAAAAAATTAAACTGCTTTGGTTAAAGATTCAACATATTTGTTGAAACCTCGTCATCTTTTATAAAATGTCACCGTTTTTGAAAAAATAAAAATCTTTTTTGGTTGAAATAGCACCTATTATATTTTTGGTTCAGAATTCATCTTTTTGGTTGAAAATGCAAATGTTTTAAAAATTGATCTGTTTTGGATGAGGATAAACTATTTGGTTGAAAATCCACCTTTTTTGGTTAAATTCAACTGTTTTTGATATTGAAAAAAATCATTTTTGGTAGCAATATTAACTATTGTGATTATAAACTATCGACTATTTTTGTTTCGACTTCACCCTTTTTTTAAATTCAACTGCTTGGTTGATAATGGATTTGTTTTGTTAAAAGATACTGTTTTGTTTAAAGATTTACCTCTTCAGCTGTAAATTCAATTCTTTGTTGAATTTTCGTTTTTTGTATTTGGTTCAGCATACAACTTCTTTGTTAAAAGTTCTGGGTCTTTGGTTAAATTCAACTGTTTTTGAATTAATATAAAAACCTTTTTTGGTAACAATATCAACTGTTATAATTATAAATTATAGTAAGAGATAGATTTCAGATCACATTTTTGAATTTACCGCCTTAGCAAGATCCGCAATTGATCGGACATTGTCGATCATTATCGAGCGAGACAAAATGCGGGAGAAAAGTAAGAGACTGGCAAAGTCGTGCAAACTGCGAAAGCAAACGTATTGTTACCCTTTATACTGATACCTAAATAAAATAAAGTTCTTTTTTTCTAAATTATTTGTCGATTCAAACCTTATTCAATGTCTTCGGTTCTCGAATAATACCTTTTAGATCATTAACCGCCAACCTAACAGATCAGAAGTCGGATTTCACCGGAAAATTGTATCCATCGCGATTGAACGTGACCTTGTACGAATCGAGAATGGCTGACGGAAATTCGAGAACAAAGTACAAGTAACGCTTTTAGATGTTTGTTAGATTGTTTGGCACTTTGCTAAAGTGCCTTCAAAGTGAATATTAGTGCCTTGAAAGTGTACAGTCAAAATAGCTTACAGAAAATTCCTTCAGGATTACATCAAGGATAAACTGAAGATTATCTTGGAATGTACGAGGGTGGATTGATAAGTTTCCGGCCTGACCAAGAGATGGCGCCACTAGGCCTACCTTGAGGTGGCGTTCTATAGTACCATCCTTAGATAGCTT